>NW_027192529.1:3175862-3418196 GCF_041956765.1 Thermoascus crustaceus | reverse complement strand
TGAGATCTGGTTATCACGTATCGTTAACACCGATAAGGTCCTGGGATCGAACCCCAGTCTGGTCAAAATTGATTAATAGGGGATTGGATTGGGAAACCCATACCTTTTCGATTCCCCTTCCTTTTCTCTTTTTTAGTTTGCTTTTCCAAATGATAGAAAGAAAAGAAAAGAAAAGAAAGCGGTCCCTGAAAAGTTATAGGGTGGATGTGATGCTCTGATTTGGTTGTCGTGTCGTGATTTGGAGATCCCGTTCCGTTCCTTTGCTAAACCTCGTCCCTGCGAACGGAGAGAAGAGAAACAAACAGGAAGCGGTTTCGGTGCAGGTTTATCTGTCGCTGAGCTGAGCTGGCTCTTCAAGTAAGTAGGTGTTCAGACTGTCTGAAGAAGAAAGAAGAAGACTTGTATGTACCCGAGGACACTTCTAGGATGTGAAGGGGAATGGGTATGTTGAGACGATGCGGTGGTGGTGATGGTGGTGCTAGGGGGACTTGGAGGGTGATCTGAGAGATCTAAGAAAAAAAAGGGAGGGAAGAAGCTGCATGCGTGGCAGAAGGGTATCAGTGATGATGATAATGCAGAGAAAAAAATTTATATATATATATATATATATATATTCCAAGCAGGATGGTTGAGAAAGAGGGCTGGGCGAGCATAGGTTGAGGTCCAAATTTGTTGAATAGAACCTTATGGTCATAAGAAATTGTGCTGGCTGTAGCTTCTTGGGGAAAAAGAGCGCATTATGCAGAGAACCATCATTCCAGAGTTGCATATTCCATCTGCATCGAGATGGGAGATGGAGTTGGAGAATCTGGTTAGACAGACAATACCAAAGTTCCTCCCCGCATTCCACGAAAGCGGCCCAAAAAGAAAAAAAAAAAAAAAGAAAATAGGCCGTACAGTAGTGGTCCGACTCGGCGGGGAGGGAAGGCAAAGCCGTTAGGGAAAAGCAATCAAGTGCAACCATGCGATCAATTTAGATTGCGGAGAAGGTCGCACGACCTGTGCTGCGTTAGCATAACATGGGGTAGCACAGTCCATTTTAATCCGGGGTTATCGCGGCTGGGTCAGTCTTAAATATTTAGCCTACACTAGGTACATATGTAGGTACCATTAGAAGGTATGCACTATAGATAAGCCTGCGGGGTTGATGATAATGAGGGGTTTGCTGGTTGACTGCGAGGGATTGGGCCGGGGTAAATGGGACCGACGGCCCAGGGCCTGAAAAGAAGGCGTGAAAAGAAACTACAGATACATGATTGAGGCAAGTCTGTCTCATATTTGCATCTGCTGTTTCTTCTGTTTGGAAGAAATAGAAGGAATAAATGGAGACCAGTATGTATGCGGTCGGAAGTGTCGGATCAGATGCAGGGTCAACATCCAGCTGGATGCTGTCTGCTATCCTGTCCACTTGATTGTCTGGCGGTCCTTGGGTCTTGTCTTGTCTCAGGCGATCCATTCCACAATCAATCGCCACTCCATACAGAAGACAGGAGAGGAGACGTGTCGAGTGCAGCATTAGTATGAAAAGTCCAGCAGGGAGTGGACCGTAGCTGCACATGGACTGATCTATGTGCTATACTGCATATGATGGCGAGTGCTTGTGCCAGGAAAGCGTACATAACTTACCCACATCCATACTACTCATCGAAGCGAAGCTTAGATGGATGACGATGCATGCAGTGAGACGGCCGGACGACCGAAGAATGCGGAGAAGGGAGAGCATCAGGTAGCACGAGGCGCACGGATGTGATGCCAGGGTGATCCTGGCGCTCTTCATACTTGAGACCTCTCCTGTGTACGGAGTACAACCACAGATATGTTCCTGGACGAAGCCAGGTAGCGTGGGAACGCTGCGAATCTTGCCAGGCCCTGACGCGTGGAGCAGATGAGCTATTGGTCAGATATAGTAGATGCAGGTTGATGGATGGATAGGTGGGTAGATCTCTCAGGATGGACTACTCGGCAGACGAGCCAGGATTGCACACGTGTGGTTGAGCGAGATGTGCGAGGGTTATTGCTCGTTGCTGTCGATGGAGATGTCCTCGATCACGGAGGATTATTAGGTGGACGCAGTGCAGTCGGGCCGGATAGAGAGCGCATGGCTGCCCGGGAAGCCCAAACGGGCGAGCCGGATAGAGAACTCGGCCGATCGGCCTGCGTCTCTAACAACCCTATACGGCGTAAGTCACCCAGCACCGCATGAGAAAGGATCCAGGATGCTTCTCGGGGACGAAGTCGCTGTATGACGGCGCAAACCCGGAGATTGAAAGCCATCTCGCACACGGTCGTTGCATTGGGTGCAGGGAGATATCATGGCATCGTGAGACTCGCGATCAGCAAGGATGGCGAAGTTCCCAACGCACCCGGACAGATTCTTCTCCCGACAAGGAGACTCGTGGACCAGGTGCTGGCCAAGCTGTCAAGAGCGGGGAGCATGCCTTCTACTGTCCGTCGAGATCTCCGTCCAGAAAAATTCCAGATGTGCATCCTTGCCGATGCATCCACTTGATGCTGGACGGGATGACGATGTCGTGCGGGCCGAAGAGCGAGGAAGCACCGGGGAGACGATAGAGATAAAGCAGAGTCTTACAGCATCGGATCAAGTACAGCGTTGCTCGCCTTCGCTATCTTTGCAACGGCGATCCGTCCCGACAGTCAAAACTAAACTCTGATAAGAGCGCGCCAACGCCCATGACTCGACGCCGATCCCCACTTCATGCAGCTCATCCGCCTGGAGACCCGAAGCAGATCCATCCGGTTCATCTTGAGCGCTGCGCACGAACGCTATGCGGAATACGAGAGACTATTTATTTTAGAACTGGTAGACGGTAGTATGCGTTCCTGCGGTGATGGCCGTGTAGATTCGACGTGAGATCCCGATGTCAGACGCTGTCCGGTTCTCCCCCGCGGTCTTCTCCGCTATCTGTGGCCCTCGAACGATCGTCTGGCATGCCCATCTGGACGTATCTCAACCGATCCATCATTCCTCGTCTGCCGTGTGACCTTAACATTTAGCTCGTCGTCCGTCGTTGTTCAGCCAGCTCCACCGGGATGCTCCGTCCAGTCGCCACGGCCGCTTCTATCAGCGGCTCCATCGCATCCAGCTCCGGGCCCCAGAGGACGGGCCCTGCCTGCGCGCTCCATCATTGGTGATCTTATTTACGGCCTCTCCCTCCCCGACCCGGACATCCAGCTCATCGTTGAGGCCCATGCTCGTGCTCGTGCCTTAGGAAGCACCACGTTTCCTGTCCCTTGCTCCCTCCGTCGAGGTACCTGACGGCCCTGACAGTGGCTCTGCATCTGCAGACGACGGAGAACCTGAACGGGCTTCTTCAGCGCTGACGAGACTGATCCCCTCCTCTGGACCGTGACCTCTTGGAGGGCTGATAGGGCACAGCTCCCGTGAGCCGGTAGCGTGCTTCAACGCTGCGTGCACGAGGCTGGTTTGGCGTCTGGTGCGGTGGCGTTGGTCAGACCGAACAGTCAGAGAGCTCTTGATAGCGGCAGTGGAACCTGGGGAGAACCGCAACGAACCGCTCGGGCCAGCAGAGAGGCGAAGCAGAAACGTGAAGGGGGAGAAGAGAAAAAAAAAATTCTAGTCCCTTGGATGCCTCGGGGACTGCTGAAAAGAAGGGTTGAAAAAGAGGATAATCGTGTGCTGTTCCCTCTCCTGCTCTCCTAGGGTTCATAGTGTCTGGTCCCCCGTCTTGCTCTCACTCTTGGGTCATTCTGTCATACTCGTGCTCGCTACCGTGGCTGACGCCATGGAGATCTTTTCCATCTGACTGCACTCTGTGTCTGCCGGTGCCCTGTCCATGGGCAGTGTCTCTTCCTGTTCCTGTGTTGCTTGACTTCTTGTTCAGTTCGCCTGATCCTCCCCCGTCACATCATCTCCCCGGGCTGTGGCGTAGGCGCGAGCTCCAAGTATGAATACAGATCGATCCAAAGTCAACATCAAAACAAACCTGGTTCTGCTCGCCTGTGTCTGAGCATAACTTAATCCGTATACCCTCTGCGCCTGTGTCTGTCTGCCATCTCCGTACCTGACTGCACCTTCTATTCGACATCGATCCGGCGATCGCCACGACATCTTGCATCCCTGCCCTTTATTGTCTGGTCAGCTGCCGATTCATTGTGCTGATCACCCTTCAATCACTTCAGTCCTCCCAGTGGAGTGTTTTATACCCGACTCACCGGCCACTCCCTGGCACCCTGCCTCTGCACCCATTCACTGTGTCCGCGGGTCTTTGTAGTGCCCGCAGGTACTCCCACTGCACGCGGGTCGTCCGTGAGACTCCACGTACCTGCGTGCAGTGAATCAATCTGAGAAAAATGGCTCAGCCATTGTCTCTAATCTCTGCCCAAGTCCAGTTCATGGTGAGCCTTGTCAACATTCCTTGTTTATTCCCTAAAGTGCTGGCTACAATCTCGGACTATGGAGCGCTATCCAACGGCTCTACCTAGGCCGTTGGAGCGGGCCAGTGCCCAAATACAGGCTGAGTATGTAGGGGACGTGCTGCTGACTATCGACCTTGCCCTCCAGGATGACCGACTTGCCTTGGTGCATATCCCGCTGGACCTGTACCCGTTCTTCCTGCAGCCAATCCTGCAGCTTGTCTTCAATGAGGTGCCAGCCATCCAAGACCCTAATGTCGACGAGACCGAAGAAGAGCCACCTGAAGCTACCAACACCTCTCAGCCGGCTTTCTTGAACCTGTCGATCACTCCGGTCGAGTGCTCTGTCGTGTGTTCCAGACAGCTGGCCGAGGAGCACTTTGCACCGCTGGCTGACAAGTTCAACCAGATCGCCGGTGCCACGGGGAGTCGTGTGTCCATCAGCAAAGAGGACTTTATCGTCATGCAAGTAGATGGACAGGGTCTGGATGCAGGCGAACGGGTGCTGGAGCTGACCAGCCCCCTGGCAATGGCCGGGATGTGCGTCCTCTCTCTTCGTTGATCCGGAGACATTCCTCAGACTGACTTTCTATAGCTCGATCTTCTTCATCTCAACCTACTTCTCAGACTACATCTTAGTCCCGTTGCGCTCAAAAGGACAGGTCATTCGCGCCCTTGAGAAACGAGGCTTCACGTTCGAGGTCACCGCGGATGCCTTTGTCAACAGCAGCAATCCGCAATACAACGGCACCTTCAGCATTCCTACCTCACCGCAGGAACTGAGTGCACAACACTCCCCGCCTGCTACTCCACCTCCATCAACCTTGTCCGAATTGCAGACGCGCACATTTGCCTCCCTACGAAGGCATAACATCGTCCCCCGCGTCGACAAAACCCTGCGGTTGGTCCAATGCGCGGCCCACCACCGGTTCAGCGAGACGAGCTCCGCGTCGATCTTACGTCCCGCTCTAACCACAGCGCTGATTGTCGATAAGCCGCGTTTTCTGTCTCTGACCTTGACGGCCACTGACCCCGCGGCGTCCATCCTGCTGGAGAAGCGCCTTCTGCCACGCTTCTCGCTGGACCCAACCTCAAGCCTCAGCCCAGACGAGGACAGCAGCCTGCTGCTCGGGTCGAAGGAGGACATCCTCATCCCGATCATGCTGGACCTGCGTGAGCTTCCTCTAGAAGCGACAGGTATCGTCTGTGGTGTCGCGAGCCGCCTGGCCGATGCCACACACAGTCGGAGCGATACCACCACCAGACTGACGACCAGCGCATCAGTGACGTCTCTATCGAGCCTGAATTCCCATCCTTTCTTCCTTGCGGGCTCACCGCCGCTGTTTGCTCTCTCACCGTCGGATTCTCTATCTCTATCCAACATCAACACCGCCCCTCCTAGCCCTCCGAACACAGACTCACATCACCACCACCACCACCACCACCATGATAAGAAGGACAACAACCACAACCATAACACCCTTACGCCGCCGACGCACCACCTCCAACCAGACCCAGAATCATACCCTGACGCCGTAGAGATCAGCTTCCTGAGCACCGCGCGAGCGGGGACGGTCATTGTCGGAGAGCGCGAACTGAGTCGCGCCGTGGACGCGCTCGACGCGGAGAGCAGAGAGCTCGAACGTGAGGCCGATGATAAGGAAGGGGGAGATGTGGCGGATGAATATCCGTAAAGAATAAAAGATTCGGGATAAGGGTTGGTAGGAACTTTCTCCTGATGGATCACCATCTTCTTTCACCTCGGGGGTACCCCTGACCAATTGGAACCCCTTTTACTCCCAGCCAAAAGGGAATAATAATCGAAAACAAAAATTTCATCTGCTGATACCTCAAAAAGGCAAAACAAAGCAAAAAAGGCGCAAGGGCAACAACAAAACAAAAATCCTTTTACTTTTTTTTTCAAGTCAAATAATTTAAATTTTTTTTCTTTGTTTTCATTTCGATTGGTAATTGTGACATCATGATTCGAATCCGACACGGACGATGAAGACGAAAGATGCATGACTTGAAAGAATCGAATTAAGTTTGAATACCATACCCGAACTTGTTTTCTTAATCTAGCAAGCAAGTGAGTTAAGCAAGCGATTTCTATTTTGCTTCTTTTTCCCTTGCCTACTACCTAACTGTCTATCCACGATCGCCATGCAGCCGACTTCTCTTCTCTTGTTCCTTTTTTTTTTCTTTAAGTCTTTCCCCAACCGAAAATGGAGGCCTGTGTCTTTTTCCTTTTATCGGGTGGTTTCGTCTGTTTTCAGTCAGTCTAGCATAGCAAACATTGTAAATTTGTCTATTGGACATGTTCTGTCTCTGCCGAGATCGATCAGATCTGTGTATTCTAGTCTAGAGAATTAGTCTAGTACAGTGCAGTACTCTACTTTACTAGCTAGCTCTGTCCATACTACTACTAGTGCATACATCGAAAGTATAAAAAGTAAGGTACCCGATTCATATACACACAAGGGTATATAATACTAGCAGTCGGTATGGCATAGCATCAACACACATCCCTCTTGTATTAGATCTGTTCGTTCATTCGTTATTTATATTCATACAGATCACACTACATACAATAATACATAATATACACACCCACAGACACTAGTGATACATATCTGTCTGGATAACAGCCTCATAAACATACATCACCGACTCATGCTGATCCGGGAGACAATAGATCCTCAACTTCCCATCCACCACAGCCACATCGACCGGATTCTGCGTCAAGAGCTTGCCAGCGTCACTCGTCAGCGCCAGCGGAACCTCCCAGAGCGGGAGCATGGTCTGCGTATCGACGAGGGCGATACCGCCCATGTTGACGCTGGATGTAGGGGACGAGATGGTTGCGACGCCGGAGCAGAACATGATTGGTCTGATGATGTCGTTGTTGTTGTTTTGCTGGGCGAGGAGGGAACCCGGCGTGCGGTGGTGTCCTAGGAACTTGCAGTCCTGGTAGTCGACGAAGGAGGTTGGGTTGGGGACTTTGCTTTGAGGGGCGGTAAACCCTGGCAGAGGGGTGAAGCCCTTCGGATAGTTCTTGAGCGACCAGGTGGTCGCGTTGCGGGCGCCCCAGTTCAGGGTGACCAGTTCATCGGTGACGGTGTCGTGGATGATGCCTCCGTTGTGGTCTGCGGCGCGGAAGAGAGGTGTTTGTTCGAGGGTCAACGGGTCGATACGAACGATGGTCGCGGTCGTGAAGGGCCGGTACTGTGACAGCGTGAGCCAGAGGTATCTGCCGTCGTAGTCGATCCCGCCGTCATGGTACTCGATATCTCCCGGCTTGGTGAGATTCGCGTCCGCAATACAGTTTCCCTGCGCGTCGTAGACGAGGAGGTGAGCAAAACCTGCTCCCGGGGTGCGGTCGGTGCCGTTGATGGTGCGATTGTATTTCTCCGTCGGGACGGTCCAGTCCCCTGCGGAGACGAAGAAGCGGTCATCGCCCAGACGGACCATGCCCTCGGGCTCACCAGTATCGCCTTCAAAGGGGGTCTTGGAGATGAGCTTCCATTCTGTGTCGCGGTCGAGGTTAGTGAAGAGCTCGACGATTTCAGCGCCGTCGGAGGCGGCGTGGGAGGGTGGTAGCTTGTTTCCCGGGACGAATGGTTCCTGACGGAGAACCGTCACGCTCGCAATAGCGCTTGAAGCGAGCAGAGTTCTTGTCGCGACAACGGGAGAGAGACGCATCTTGACGAGGTCGATGGCGATGGACTACTAGTAGAGCGGCATCCCACGAGAAGATATGGCAGCTTTTAAACAATTGACCAGTAGCCGGTCACAGCCGGACCTGGCCATGGACGCGTCGAGATCCGGCTCGCGGTGAGCGCATGGGAAAGTCGCAGGCGAAGTGCGGAGAATAGCCGGAGATGAGGTTTGACGCACGTTGCCCGGCGGGGAGCAGCCGTTGGCGGATAACCACGTGCGGGATGAGCCTGTCTGCATCGAAGATCATCAACGGCTTTTAGGGCCATGAAGGAGCATCTGGACTCTGGCCCGTCGACGTCCATGGATCCAGTTCTGAGAACTATGCTGTTCTGCCAGAGCTCGTCTCACGGATCGCCGTGGTGCTCATATTGGGGACTGTCTAACTGTAGACCTTCACAGTACCTGATCGTAGATCCTATTAGCACAAGAACTTCCTGGAAGCAGGCGCAATGTATGCATGGATCTTCGGCAGAAATAGAAACACGGGTATAGAACTCACCATCCGCACAACCGCCAGCCCAGCAGCCTCCCTTCTCATTCCACGCCACGCAACTCACCACCTTGACGCCCTTGCCTGCAGGCACAGTCGCAATCACCTCCCCGCTCAACACGTCCCACGCAAAGACAGATACCTCTCCCGAATCACCAGCCTCGCTGCCACTCAGCACGGCCGCATCAGCCTTCGCGAAGACGGACCGGATCCGCAGCTCCTTGTTCCGATACTTCGGGGCAGCAGGACCTCTACCCTCCCCTCCTTCCTCCCATCCAAAGGCCTTGAGCAGCTTGCCATCCGCACGGTCCAGCATCCGGATACGCCCGTCCAGAGTCGAGGCCAGCAGCGCGTTCCCGTCCGCGGAGCACCGCACGCTGGTCACCGGGTGCGCCAGGACATCGACCGTCGTGCGGCCCTGGCGGATGTCGTAGATGCGGACGCGCCCGTCGTAGCTGCCGCTCGCGATCGAGTAGGTGGGCATGTGGACGTGGAGGCTGGAGACGGTGTCTGTCGCTTCGCTGAGAGTCTGGATGGGCTTGTACGAGTTGGAGCGGGCATCCCAGAGGTTGATTGTAGTATCAGCGCTTCCTGTAGTATAGTGTCAGCGTATACATGCTTGTATAATTTATGCTAGACATGTAATCGTGTTTTGTCGAAGCTCTTTCGCTGCAGTGTACAGCGCGGTGCACATCTTCCTGAAAACCACCCCCAACTGCCCATCCCCGGGAAAAAAAGTTCAGAGAAAAACACCATACTCACCAGACACAACAACCCAATCCCCCTCCCCCGCAAACTGCACAGCCTCCACTCTCGCCTGATGTCCCGACCACCTCCTCACGGTTCCCCCATGCTCCACATCCCACAGAAACACCTGCTTATCTCCCCCAACACTCGCGAAGCGCGAATTGTCCGCCGTCACAGCAACATCCAGCACGGAGTATCCGTGGGCCTCGTATCTCTGGATCGGGGTGGTGGTCACCGCAGCGGCCGAAAACGCGTTGTTGGAGGAGGCTGGGAGGGCGCGGGACAGGTGGATGGCACGGTCAGAGGAGCCGGTGAGGAGGTACGTGCCTGGGTAGCTGGAGAAGGTGACGGTGTTTACAGGGCCTGCGATGTGGTTTGTATTAGTATAGTGGTTACGATGGTGGATGATGCCCGTCGGGAGCCTAGGGACGCAGTCTCCAGCGCTTCTTCAGTAAGAGACTCCAGTTCCAGGCTGACTTACCATTGTGAGTCTTGAGAGTGTGCACGAGTTCCGTGGGAAATTGCCTAGTGACGGACATTAGAAACAGCAACGACAGAAATCTTCGCGGTCGAGCGTCTGGTTTGAGCTTTACGGTAGAAGAACGCTTGTGTCGTGTGTGTAGCTCTGGTTTGCACCGGAGGCCCAGACCGCCGCCAGCGCGGTCCACGGTAACCCACGGACGCGAGGCTCCACGGTCCACCGCGCATGGGGATTATATCACGGTCCTTACGCTACCGCATGCTCCACTTAGGAGAACTAAAAATCTGGAGTACCTACGCAAGCAAAAGGCACGGACACTGACAAAGGAAATTAAATCTGCATTGACTCGCTACTGAATACGAAGTGGGTAGGTATTATCAAGGACGTAGAGAACCATCGCTAGCTACCAGCGGTAGATATAAGAAAGGAAACCTATCACCAGCGCAACCTCCTGCAACGCGGCGGGGCATAGGGCGCCCATCTGTCTTCGTTTGGGTTCTCACCAGCACGATCAAAGGCAAGGAAACCGGGTAATCAAGATAATTAGAATAGAGAAAAAAAAAGTATACAAATCCTCCCCATAATGCTCCATCAACGCAAATACATCCATAAAGTACTGCCTTAACGGCGTCCGTGGCTTCGGGCAGTAGAGCCCTGCATCTGCTCGAGCTCCTGCTCGAGTTGTTTGATCCTGCAGTTGGTCAGCACGCTGTGATATAGAACGGGGTGGGCTTCCACATACGCAGCGTGGGTAGCTTCCAAGTCCTTGTTGAGACGGTCTCTCTCTGCGATGAGCTTCTGCTCCCACTGTCTGAATCTCTGCTCCTCGATCTTGACCTGTTCCGTAAAGCGCTTCCGCAGGTTCTCTTCCTCCTCCTTGAACTTGGGGTTGTCCAGCTTGCGTGGGCGGGCCTCGCCGAACTTTCTGGTCTCCATCTGCTGAGCACGGTACGCCTCGTAGTGCTGCTCTTCGGTCGTGTGGATGAGGTCAAGCATGTGGGTCCGGATAAGGATCGAACGGAGCTTCTTGAAATCACAGTGGTCCTCGTTCTCAACCTCAGCAACACCCCAGATGTATTGACGACCCTTGACGATACGGCCGTCATTGGTCTTGACATCCTTCTCGGATCCGATCACAGAGAATGGCATGGCGGCCATCAGAGCACGAGCGTGAGCAGCAGCATGTTCATCGTCCTCCTCAATTGGGGGCTGGTAGATCTTGATACCCTGGGCCTCAATAACAGCACGGATCTGGTAGAGTTAGTACCAACTGTTGTAGAGAAACGTAGCGTCTGCCTTACCCTCTGCTTGAATCTGGCCAGATCAGACGGGCTGAGGGTATCAGCCTTGGCGACGACAGGGATCAGGTTGACACGAGAGCTGAGGCGCTTCATCACCTCAATGTCGAGCGGCTTCAGGGTGTGTCCAGTGGGGCGAATGAAGTACAGGCAAGCGTGAACACGCAGGTCGATCTTGTCTGTACGGCGGGGCTGCTGCTCCTGCAACATGTACGACTCGTGCTGGTCGTCCAGGAACTCGATGATTGGCTGCCACGAGTCGCGGTTGTTCACGTAGTCACCGAAGCCAGGAGTATCAATAACGGTGAGACGAACTACACCCAATCGTATTAGCTCGACGAAGAGACAATAGATAGAGCGCTCCAGTTGTACCTTTGAAGAACTTCTCCTCGAGTTCGGCCTTGGTGATCTCGATCTCAACGGTCTTGTCAATCTGCTTAGCATGGCGCTTCTTGTGGTCGGCATAGTTCTTGATCGTGGTCGAGAACAGGGTGTTGATGAACGTCGTCTTTCCCAATCCCGACTCTCCAGCGACCTACGTCCATCAGTCACCTTTCTGTCACTCGTAAAACATCAATTGAACCCACCATAATCGTGAAGGCCGCACCCCGTTTAGCGACAATCTTGTGTCTGGGTATCGTCAGTAAGAGCTAGGTCCAGCTCTTCTAATGCCACCCCGCATTGGAAAAACATACCGCTGGTTGGGGAGCTGTTGAAAGCATTCGTTAGTATCCTTATTTATTTTCCACAATCAAGGGTTGTGTAACTCACGTTGGCAATGCCAATGGGAGAGGCGGTTTCTGAAGTGGAAGGGGCCATGGTAGACATATCGGCGTTCTGGAACTCCTAGAAGACGTGAAACAGGAGCTTTGAGCAGAAATAACCCAGGCTCAAAAGGTGAGCGCGTAGACGACCCACTGAGAGAGAGGGGGAATCCTGGAGAAAGGTCGAGATGCACAGGTAAAAGGACAAGAGGAGAGAGCTGCTGTTGCTCTTGATCTTCTGCTGCCCCTGAACGCCGGTGGAGAAGCCGTCGAGACTCAAGCGAGCGAGAGCGTAAACAGGCCCCGGACCGCGCTAGCCCCAACGCGGCTTGGCGCGCCGCTCGGAACATTCTGCGTCGGGCTCGGATTATCTTATCGCGCTTTCCGCCGAGCGTCCGGCATATCGATACTAAATTTTTGAAGCGCGACGGCGATGCGACGGCCGTGAAAGGCAGCAACCGGGACGATGAAGACGGATTTCAAGGTCAGTTCTTTTTTCCTTAGCTGATTTTATTTTGCTGATCATGGATTCTGACATTTTCGCAGTTCTCCAATTTACTGGGGACTGTTTACCGCAAAGGAAACCTCCTCTTTAACCCCGACGGCACCTGCTTGCTCTCCCCAGTGGGCAACAGGGTCTCGGTTTTTGACCTTGTGCAGTACGTCTGGTCTTGTTGTTCTATTGTGCGACACAAGAACATATACTGAGAACGCTCTAACAGTAACACTTCGTACACCCTCCCATTCGCGCATCGCACGAATATCGCCCGCCTTGACCTTTCCCCCAAAGGCAATCTCCTTCTCTCTGTTGACGAGAATGGCCGCGCTATCTTAACCAATTTCCACCGGCGAATTGTCATCCATCACTTTTCCTTCAAGGGTCCCATCTCAGCGCTTGCATTCTCACCCTCTGGTCGGCATTTCGCGGTAGGAATGGGCAGGCGGTTGCAGATATGGCACACACCTTCAACACCCGGCACGGACGGCAGTGGGGAGCTTGAGTTTGCGCCATTCGTCCTCCACCGTGACCTTGCTGGGCACTTCGATGTGATCAACAGTATCGAGTGGTCTAGCGACTCGCGCTTCATCCTCACGGCGTCGAAGGATCTGACGGCGAGAATATGGAGCTTGGATCCGGAGGAGGGTTTTGAGCCAACTACTCTTGCAGGTCATAGGCAGGCTGTGAAGGCTGCGTATTTCACGGCTGATCAAGAATCTGTAAGTGATTCCAGAGAGCGGCTTAGGGCTCTCGACTGATCCATCGATAGATCTACACAGTCAGCCAGGATGGCGCTCTTTTTAGATGGGAATATGTCGCCAAGACCGATCCAGAGACTATGGAAGAGAGCTCAGACCCCCGCTGGAGAATTACCAAGAAGGACTTCTTTATGCAGAACGATGCCAAGCTGAACTGCGCTGCGTTCCACGCGAAGTCGAATCTGTTGGTTGTCGGGTTCTCGAATGGGCTCTTTGGCTTGTACGAACTGCCTGAGTTCAACATGATCCACCTTTTAAGGTATGTTCAGTATACCTGCTCCCTCCTTGTAGTGCGGCACTGACGATCTCTAGTGTCTCACAAAGTAATATCGACTTTATTACTATAAATAATTCCGGAGAGTGGCTGGCTTTCGGTTCGTCGAAACTGGGGCAGCTGCTGGTTTGGGAATGGCAGTCGGAGTCGTATATCTTGAAGCAACAGGGGCATCTGGACTCGATGAACGCACTTGTTTACTCCCCAGATGGCCAGAAGATTATCACTACCGCGGACGACGGGAAGATCAAAGTGTGGGATGTCAAGTCTGGGTTCTGCATTGTGACATTTACGGAACACACGAGTGGAGTGACGGCTTGTGAGTTTTCCAAGAGAGGAAATGTTTTGTTCACCTCGTCACTGGATGGATCGGTGAGAGCATGGGATCTGATACGATATCGAAATTTCCGGACTTTCACCGCCCCGTCTCGACAGTCATTTTCTTCCCTGGCGGTAGATCCTAGCGGGGAGGTCGTCTGTGCAGGCTCCCTCGATTCATTTGATATCCATGTGTGGTCGGTTCAAACTGGCCAGCTGCTGGACCAGCTCACTGGCCATGAGGGACCGGTCTCTTCACTGGCATTTGCGGCAGATGGAAGCCATCTCGTGAGTGGAAGCTGGGACCGTACAGTCAGATTATGGAGCATCTTCGGTCGGACTCAGACAAGCGAACCCCTGCAGCTCACGTCTGACGTCCTGAGTGTGGCTTTCCGACCGGATGGCAAACAAATTGCCGCGTCGAGTTTGGATGGCCAATTGACATTCTGGTCTGTCTCGAATGCTACCCAGGAAGGTGGAATCGATGGTCGTCGGGACGTGTCAGGCGGTCGTAAGATTACCGACCGCCGAACCGCTGCGAATGTCACAGGGACGAAATCATTCAATAAGATCACCTACAGTGCAGATGGAAGCTGTATCCTAGGCGGAGGAAACAGCAAGTACATCTGTCTCTATGACGTTGGAACCGGCTCGTTGTTGAAGAAGTTTACGGTTTCGGTTAACACCTCGCTCGACGGCACCCAGGAGATTCTCAACAGTCGGGACATGACAGAAGCTGGGCCTCGCGGACTCATAGACGAACAAGGTGAAGCCTCTGATCTCGAGGATCGCATCGATCGCACCCTTCCGGGTGTGAAGCGCGGTGATGCTGCAGCTCGTACCACCAGACCTGAAGTGCGTGTCAGCGCCGTGGCCTTCTCTCCCACAGGACGTTCGTTCTGTGCCGCCTCTACAGAGGGCCTATTAATATACAGCCTGGACACTGAATTCGTCTTCGACCCGTTCGACCTCGACATTGACATCACCCCTGACAGCATTCTCGCCACTCTCGATGCTGCGAAGAAAGCCTCCGCCGCAACCTCGTCCGATGATAATGAATCATCCTTCCTGAAAGCTCTCATCATGTCTTTCCGTCTCAACGAGTCCGCTCTCATCCACCGTGTCTACGAGGCAATTCCCCCTTCGAACATCCCTCACATAGTCCGTTCTGTCCCTACCGTCTACCTTCCCCGCCTCCTTCGCTTTGTCGCCCATGCCGCAGACGAGACCCCTCACCTGGAGTTCAACCTTCTCTGGATCGAGTCCTTGCTCAGTATCCACGGTCGTTACTTCAAGGACAATGCCGGCAGGTTTGCGTCGGAGCTGCGCTCCGTCCAGCGTGTCATTGATGAGATCAGGGACAACTTGAAGAGACTGACGGAGAAGAACCTTTACGACCTGGACTATCTCCTCGCGAAACCCGTCCTTGCGGGAAAGAATAAGGCCAATGGGGTCGTAAAGACGATCGATGACAGCGAGGGAGTGGTCGCGAACGGAGACGTGCATATGGATGATGCTGATGGAGAGGAAGATGGGGAAGGCGAATGGATCGGTCTCGAGTAATTGATAGTATCCATGTCTGCATATTGCATCTGCGTTCGGCGTTACATATTACATTCAATGTTTATATACCTTGGAAAAGCATAGGATTTTTTAAGAAAAAAGTTAATTGGCGGTCTTCTTTTTGCTGTGGATGTGTTTTTGTAGATAGGTACTTATGTGATTTTCTGGGGAGAAACAGAGGTTCTGTTCTGGTATTTCCTCTTTCGCTTTCTGATGAATTCTCTTGAGGGAATTATATAATTTCCATTCCCACAATTCGAAAATGGGATCCTTAGAACGTAGAGATGGGGGCTTCGGTTCAAAGTAATGTTGTCCGGGGTGGGCTACGCCACGCTAGCCCATACTGGTTCCACTTAAAGTCAATTTCTTTATCCAGTTTACCCTACTCTAGGGACTATTCCTCTCATGCGGGATTTGCTAATTGCTAATTGAATTGAACGGTCTCTCTTAGGCTTTGAGAAAAATATTTTTTCACGTAGGGGAAACAAAGAGAGCCAAAACACCGGAACTCACTAAGAGTTTAGAGTGCTCCAAAAATGAGGATTTCGACGAACTAAGTCGGCTCCACGTCTAAAGTCTAACATCAGTCACTACGCAATCCGTAAGCTTGGTTGTGGAAGAAATTAGTATAGATATAGTGGTGTGCCTGCTGTAACGACACCATTGTTTGTAGTAAAAAGGTCTTGTGAAAACCGCACCGTCCGGGTGAATCAGCTTCAGTCATGAGGAGTTTGTCCCGTTGCAGAGGATCCGTCGAGAAAAGGTAATTGATAAATTCATGGCGGATGTTATAGTTATGCTTTTCAACCTATCATAGCGTCTCGGTCAGCCCGGACGCTGCTTAACCGATGCAGCTAAGTGGTACTAACACCACTCCGGCTTTTAAGGATATGGTTTCTCAAGAGTAACTCTGATAGGTGTCAATTAAGTGTCAAGTTTCCTGCATGTATAGTATCCTGCAGATTCCGTAGGTTTTCTAGAAAGAAGGAGCATTGCTAAAACAGGTGTATGGTCTGGTTGCAAAACTGAAGGTCAATATTGTTCTTTTACGTGGAACCAGTAAGACAACGTCATACTACATGTGTAAATAAAGACATTGCTCGTCGCAATGGCATATGATGACTCGTTTAAAGTTCGGAACACGAGCCACTGATTACGGAGGCAGGAGCACGGGTAATTAGAGCCAAGAGTTCGGTGGGCACCGACACGTCTTCGACACAAAGGACAAACACAAAGGAATCCAACTAATATTACCGTTCTCTTGTCTTTATGCTTCTCAGTTAGCCATCTACTTCCACTTAGGAGACTATCTGGCTCGTGGTCCAAAAGATGGTTATACCAATCAAGGGCAACAGCAGCTATCTTTCCATAATGGATCTTTCCAGGGAGCGAAGGGCACAAAGTGACTGATATCTCCTTCACAGTAGCACTGTAAGCGGGGTTCCTTCACTGGATGACTCTTCTCAAGAATGTTAATGTAACTATTTTTCTTCAAAAACTACCTGGGTAGTTACAATACAACCTTGTGATCAGTTGTGCAACTTGGGAGGTCACCAGGCCTTGTCGAAGCAGCAACAGAGTCGAGGATCCAGGATCCATTCTAATTGCAGCTATGGATTCCTCGATCGCCAAAATTTACCAAGATAGCATAGCCATCATCATGGAGTATTCCACACTTTTTGTTGTCATCTGCACAGTTGTGGTTTACTATTTATCCTCAAGGACATCCAAGCCCGAACCCGTGAAAGCGCCCACAGTCAAATTCATCAGCTCTTTGGCCCCCGAGTTTATTAGCAGACTCCTGTTCAACCCGAAAGCCTCTACAGTCATATACAGCGGATATCAAAAGGTCTCTGGTATTTCTTACGGGACTGACGATCATAGCTAATGGAAAGCAGTACAAAGACACAGCGTATCGACTGCTCAGACTTGACAGCGAGTTGATCGTTCTGCCAACTAAATATGCCAACGAGCTGAAGAATCTACCCGCGTCAAAGCTTAGCGCTTTGGAAGCCACATTCACCGTACGTGCTCCTCAAACTGAGCTATGATGACGTCTGAAGCTGAGCTTTGCAACATAGAATGTTCTTGGGAGCTACATACAGCTTGACACGGATAGCCACCTGCCTATCAAGACATTTCAGAAGCGCTTTATCCCTGCTATAGGTGAGTAGCTGAAGGGATAAGATATTAAGGTATCTCAATTTGACTCGAACTGAACCCCATGCAAAGGCAGACTCATTCCACGCCTAATCGACGAGCTTAAATACGCCTTCGAGGTCGAATTCCCAAAATGCGAAGGTGAGCAGCATAGGTTCCTAATAGAGAAGGCAATAAACTCATGTCGAGATACAGACGAATGGGTTGCAGTCAAGCCACACAAGATCATGCTGCGTCTCGTGGCACGGAGCAGCTCGCGACTTTTCTTGGACAACAGCATCTGCCGAGATGAAGAATTCTTGGATACCGTAACCAGTTACTCCTTGAACATCTTTGAGACCGTCGCAGTGCTGCAGGCCTTACCGGTCTTCATGCGCCCTTTTGTTGCAAAATTCCTCCAAAGCTACAAGAGACTCATGAAGCAACTGAAATACGCACATGAAGAGATCTTCATACCTCTTATCGAACATCGTATTGCTGCAGGCAAAGCAGGTAATCCAGGCTACAAGAAACCCGACGACTTTTTGCAGTGGATGTTGGATCTGGTCGATAATGAACAGGACGTTGATCCCCGTTTCTTTGCCCATCATTTCCTGCAGCTTATGGGATTGGCGGTCTCTCACACGACTTCTATGGCTATGACGCACATCATTTACGACCTGGCCATGATGCCGGAGTATCTGGAGCCATTGAGAGACGAGATCCATGAGGCACTACCTGAAGGCTGGGAGAACGCTACCCAAACTTCACTACACGAACTGAAACGTCTGGACAGTTTCATGAGGGAGTCTCAGCGTCTAAATCCACCTGGAGAGCGTAAGCAAACTAGAACTCCGTCCTGATTTATTATACATGGTGTCCAAAGCTAATCACCCGACAGTCGGTTTCCACCGTATCGTAAAGGAACCGATAACACTTTCCGACGGCCTCGAGCTCCCTAAGGGAACCCATATCTGCATGGCCTCCGGCCCAATTGGCATGGACCCGGAAATCGTGCAGGATCCAGATGTCTTTGATGGCTTCCGGTGGTTCAGAGAGGACAAGTCCAGCTCCAGCTTTATCAGCATCGGGCCTACACGTGTGCATTTTGGGCTCGGAAGACACGCATGCCCTGGCCGCTTTTTTGCAGCCTATAGCATGAAAGCTGTCCTCAGTCGCATCCTGCTCGACTACGACTTCAAGTTTGAGCCGGGCCAGGTAGGTCGGCCTAAGAACATAGTTTTCGGGGACGCAATCGTCCCGAACACGACGACAAGTGTGCTTTTCCGGAAGAGACGTGATACTGTTGCTAGCCGTCCTTTAAGCAAGTCTCTGCAGCCTGCGGTCAGGGGCATGATTTCACCAAAACGGGCTGGACGGTAAACTTGAGCAGCATGTAGCTTGAGAATGGCTTCATCTTCCTTTACCTACGATGTATCTAGAGAGCAGTTAGCTCGTCTCAGACATGAAATCAAACCTCTATTTTGCTTAAGAAGGGCTTAGGGCTTACCAAGTAGCTTGTTGTAGAGAATAAAACTTCAGGGTGATAATTTGAAACTGTCCATTACCCCCCTTTTGATTGCCTATGATGATAACTACAAAATAAGAGAAAGCGCAGTGCAGAAAGCCAGGCAGTCCCTTGCTTTGGTGCGCTAGTGCTCAGAAGGGGCACCTTTGAGCAAAATGCAAAATCTGAAATTGTACACATTTTCCTCTTATTTGTAAATTAGATAGTGCTGCAGTTTGCCATGTCATCATCGGTGCTGCAATATATCTTATCTTCACAGGAATATGTCAGCGGCTTCTTCCTTTAATTGTAGAGTCACGTTGCTACATTGTTTGATAACTACCTAGGTAGTGAAAGATCTTCCAAATGAGATACCATAACTCCTTTTCTTTGTGGTTGGATGATTCTGCTGGTCACCTCCACCATGTCACCGGTGGACAGACCTTCGTTATTCCCACCATCATGATGGGTGGCCGCCGCTGCCTTCACGGTCATATTCCGTCTCCTTACATTTATTTGGCATGCGAAACGAGTAGCGTCCTTAATGATTTCGATCTCAACACATCTGCTGTCTATTTTCTTCTGTCACCATTTCAGGGACCTGAGATATCTATCTAATCTTCTATCTGCATTTTTCTAGCCTGCCTGTCTGTCTGTCCTATCTTGTCCAAGTCTAAGATAGCAGGCTGGCTTTCTCACAATGATTTCACTCAACCATCTCCCTGAAACTGTGCTCTTCATCATCCTGTTCCTGGCTATCATTCTTTACTACACCCTCCTCATCTCATTCCTGCAAAACTCCCCCGCTCTCCTTACTTCAATCATCGACAGCCTTTGTGTAGGATGGTCATGGGTTGTTGCGAGAACTCATTTGAATTTCAATCTGAACATTATATCAGACCCAAACAAGAAGAGGAAGAAGAAGTCAAGGACAGATGAGTTCGTAGACTCAACCAAGGAGATCCTGGAACGGGTCCATGAGAAGCGTAATTTCGCCTCCTTGGTCAGGATGCTGGATCCCACGCTGGAGGGAGATGACCCGGGAAAGTGGAGGATGATAATGGAGATTATGGCTGCGGTTCATTTCTGCTTCATGATGCTTCATACGGTAAGTATTTATCTGGATACCAATATGGCTCTCATTTTGTGATTAGGTTCTTCTAATTCCTGATAATAAAAACGACAGCTCCCCAACACCAACACCTTCCACAAAGAAGACATTCTTCCTCCTTCTCCTATATTCGGCCCTGCTGAAACCGCCAACCGCGCATACTGGACGCTGTCCAAAGTTCTGAACAAAACGCTGAAGCACTACCCTCATCTCATTTCATTCCTCGTGCAGAACCTAGAAGAGATCTTCGAAGGAGAGGATATCTCGCTCGTCTGGCGTAGGGATGGGATCAAGGCGCTCCCCGATACGAAGAAGGAGCGGTTCCGGGCGTATCGTCGCTACGCAGATTTGAAGACGGGGGCGGTATTTCGGCTTGTTGGACAGCTGGTAACGGAGGGGAATGGGTGTGATGATTTGATGAGTAGTATGGCGTACGTTCCCCATTCCCTAGCTATGTTTTCCAAACATCTTCGATATCACTTTACATCTAGATAAAACTAACGAATCAATGACAACGTAACAGATGGCACAACCACCTCCAAACCGACTGCCACCCGCTCTTCCTCTTCCCCTTCCACGCCCCCGTCGACGCCAGACACGTCTTCATCGACGCTCTCCGCAACAACGTATTCTCCTGGCCGATCATCCTCGCTCTGAACCATACACAAGACGGAGATCTAGTGGCCCAGGCGTTGAAGACCAAGGATCCGCGGGACATTGAGAGGGCGATTGGGGTCATACAGTGCCAGCGTGTGCATGATACGTGCCAGAAGGAGTTGGAGACGGTGGATAGGGCGGTGAGGCATCTTAAGGAGGTCTGGAAGAGGAGGAAGGGGAAAGGAAAGGGAAGATGGGTTATGGGGGTAGAAGTGTGAGGAAAGCGAGTACTACCTTCATAGCTATGTGTATTGTTGCAGCTTGAGTATTACAGGTAAGAAGTCCTCAACGCCGCCTAGGAATGGCTCGCTAGGAGTCGTGATGGTCGTTTTGTATCCTTTGCGGAAGGAAATATAGGTATCCTTGATGGGCGGATCGACTGGGATCAATCCTGAAGTCCAAGTTAGTCCCCGAGATCTCTAGGTATATGGAACATAAGGTCGGAATCCTGAAAAAGAACAAATTGATAGCGTTGCCTTTTTTAGTTTAACAAGTTTATATCTGCTGAAGACACGGCCTTGTATGCGCCGAGAACACAGCCTCGTATCCAAGACACACCCTTGTATCCGCTGAAGATACAGTCCTGCACATGTTCATAGGCTAATGCATGGCGATGATCCTTTTGTTGTATCGCTGGCCGAGGCCCGAATTCATTGGCTACCTATAAAATCGCCCCAGTACCAAAATCTTTTCGCGACCTGGCAATTCTTTTTTCACACCTTTCAGACCTACATATTTAGGTAGCCTTATCGACGGCCCGAATACTTGTCCAGTACCAGGCTCTTTGCTCTCACTCCAGGTGGGATGAGCATACAGATTCATCTGATCTTACCAGTGCTTCGTCAGCTCGAGTTGCGTCTTAACATATACTCCTGTAAAAAAAGGAGCCAGTCAAAACATACATTGGCTGATCAAAATGCCACCGTCCGCAGGTAAAATCGCTCCCAGTCACAATTCAAATGAAAGGGGGAAAATCTTCCTAACGTTACAGACAGACTCCGATATCCCTTCGGACACAGAACTGCCTACTCCTTGGGATACATCTAAAATCCCAGAACACCGCAAATCGGATGTCATTGAGAATTTCACAGCCGAATACAAGAACAATAGAGGACATTGGGAAGCTTTGATGAATCGAACAAGGGAGATATGTGAAAAAAGATTGAAGGAAATATCAGTGCAGGCAATAGTGACCGGTCGTGTCAAGTCTGAGAAATCCCTGAAAACAAAGCTCTACAAGCGGAACGCGGAAACGAGGTATGATGCTCAAGAGGCCATCATGCGTAACCAACTCGACTTTGTGGGCTTGCGAATCTCTCTCGACTTCCCAGATGAGCACAACAAAGTAGCCCAGATGATCAAGGACTCTTTTCAGGATATCAAGACCAGGGTGTTCTCACGCGGCTGGAAAAGCCCCGAGCCGGAATACTGCCAGAAGAAATTCGGCAATTACGCCGCCACGCACTACTGGATCCAACTGTGCGAACGCGACAGGACGGACCTCAGATTGTACGCCGAAGAGAAGGTAGAAATACAAGTCTTCTCGGTTCTATTCGATGCCTGGGGCCGAAATCAGCCACGATCTCCAGTACAAAACGCTCACTGGGGAGCTTTCTGCCGCGGAACTCAGGGTCCTAGACGGTATCAAGGGGTTGGTAGAGACCGGCGAGGTACTGTTCGAGCACCCGCATCAGGCGCACCTCGCACGTGTGAAGTCTGACAGGAAGGAGCTACGAGTCAAAGAGGAGCTCGAGCGTGCGCTTAGCGACGCAATACCGGAGATAGAGGCCACGGATATGGAGATCGGCGACGTGGAGCCGCTGTTCAATCTGCTGGATCGCCTTGGGATCAAGAGACTAGGCCATTTCAAAGCTGTTCTGCGGAAACTGGATATCAGGGAGAATTTGCTGGATAGGATTGAACAACGGAGAACGGACTTTGCGCCGTTTGAGCTCACCATTTCCGCTTTCATCGTGGCCCAGCTTCTCAAAGAATTTGTTGACCGCGACAGCGTGCCGCAAGGGCCAGGTTCTCCAGATTCGGTGATCAAATTACTCAGTTACTCTTTAGTATGGCTTGACAAAACAATCGGCAACTCAATGAATCCCAACCGTTTGCAACCAGCACAAATTGAGTATGGGCAGTCAAACACGTGGACGTGAATCTCACTGAGAACCAGCTGCGGAAGTACGGGAACGAGTTGAGGAGAGCAGGGTACGTATGTAAAGGGCTGCTACATGAATCAGTTCACAATGGCTATACCGATTTAATCGAGTTGCTACTCAAATACAGTAAGGAAATTGACCTGGAGGTGGAGTCCAAGGATGAGGATGGTCCGCCTTCACTATCATGGGCTGCAGCAAATGGGCATGAGGCAATAATAAAGCTGCTGTTTGACAAGGGTGCTAATCTAGAGTCTAAGGATAAGCATGGTCTGACACCACTATCATGGGCTGCAGAATATGGGTGTGTGGCTATAGTTGACCTGCTCAATAAGAGCATGAACAAACTCTAATACCTGATCAAATTGCCTTTGTCAAACAATAGTATCGTTCCAACCTTTGTAAGGAAACAGTAGTAGGGAAGGGTCTGGTAGGGCTGACATTTAAAAGTACATTCCAGCCTAAACTCTATATTGAAATGGGGGTTGTGGCTCTGATATGAATGAAATCATGGTGTTTTTAAATCTCAGTGAATCACTGCTGCATGGCTCTGCTGTTGCACCTAGTGCAGGAGCTCCATGTCTTAAAAGCTGTACTTGCGATCATTGAATTTTCAAGAATATACTCAAAGGACTGCGATTGCCAAGCTGGTGGCGATGGTCTCGAGGAGTGTGAGAATGGTCTGAAGCGGGAGGACCTGGTGGAATTTTTGGGTGGGATCGTTGATGAAGATTGTTGTTATCCTCGATCATCACAGCAGCGAAAAGTCAAGTTAATCATCACAAAGTCGCCCCGATATAAATGACGCAACTGCAGTACCTTCGCCCAATATCAACATCCACATCGCAGCTGTTTTGCTTAGCGGTCCTTGGTCCTAGACTTCAAGAGACCCGATGAAACAGTCGATCGTCGAGAAACAGACTCCATATGGTTTATCACTTGACTCGTCATCGGCGTTTCCGCTCCTGAAACTGCCCCCCCCCCCCAACGACTAGCACTTTCGAAGCGTACGCCCTAAAACATGCCACGAAACATCGTCGATTTAGTTCTGGAGCGACGAGAAAGTGTTGACATCGAGCTCGACGAGCTTGCCCTCGGATTGGTTCACGACCCAGGCCTGATTTCGCAGATGGTTTGTGATGACCGGCATCACCAATATGACAGTGGCAACCGGGCAATCACTTCGTCATCTCCCGATAGTTCCAGTGATATAGAGGCTCCGTGGGTGATTTCATGAAATCAGTAAAAGAGCTTCTTTTATCTACTTAAGATACAGATTTTAGATCTTGGTTGGTACTGTATGTACAGCATACGGAACGAACTCCCGTAGACTATAGGTTACTTGCTTGTTGTGATTATTGGGCCAACAGGCAGGCAGGGAGGGAGATGGTCATGATCTTATACTACTACAGTACTACGAAGCAGCAGCGGGAGGAAGGGCTCTTGATGAGCATCGAGCATGATACTGGAAACTGAGGATTGTCAGGACCGTTTTCGATGCGGTCCATTCCAAACAGCTTCTGAGAAAATATTTGACTTCTATAAGTATAACAGATTAAAGTCTCTGTGAGGATCTTATGAGGAGATAAATGAGTCCGGTTTGTTCCTTCTGGCCGGTTGGCATTTCGTCAACTCATGCACTGTACTGTAGGACATCAATCTAGCAGTTATTCTGGTGAGACTGATACTTTAATGTTATTAGAGTAGGGCCCGCAATGTTCAAGTGTGCTTTTCATGTCCCTTCCACATACGGGGCCACAGCACACATGCCTTTGGGCTATGCTATGCTATTCATTTTTGGTCCACAGAACAAAGGATCCTATCTGTGTGCATCTAGCACGAAGCACAGATCCTGGACTGGAAAAACTCCATGTCCATCCGTCCGCAACACCTACTTTGTTGTTGCGGGAAAGCTGTGACATGACGCTCATGCAGGACAAAAGTCCGTGGCTGTCGAAGTGCATGTCGTCAGGTGCGAGTTCAGTATCGTGTATGTATGTGTACTCATTTCGGCCGCTTGAAGGGATGCGCTTCTGTGTTGAGCACGTATTCGTCCAGATTGATCAGATCAGGCGGGGAGAAGATCAGGTAGAAGTACTTGAGGGTCTCCGCTAGCCAGAAACTCTGCAGAAGATCAAGTCAGCAACTCGGGAAATCATTTGTTATGTCGCAAGAGAAGGATGTACTCACCTCCATAGAATCTCTCTTCTTCGTCTCACCGGTTACGGTCACATCATCAATGCCGGCATTCCCGTACTCCGTCTCCGTCGCCTTCTGTATCGACTGGAACATCTGCCACGCTGCCTCCTGGAACTCCTTACGTCCCGTGATCCGGTACAGCAGAAAGACACTCTCGATGGCCTCTGGCCGGAGAAGATAGAACTTATCGCGGGCGCGGACGAAGCCCTTCGGGAGCTTCTTGCTATTCACTTCCTTCACCCATCTCTCTTCGTCCCATTCACAACCGTTGAGGGTGTCACAGGGAATCATGTTAAATATTTCCGGCATAATACCGGTCGGGAAGGCATTGTACGCGTAGATACACCCTTTGGCCAATTTCGCACCGATCTCAACATGGTCTTCTAGGCCAAAGAGTCGCCCACCAAGAGCAAACATACCGCCAGCGAAACAGCTCAGATGCTGCCCCTCCGGGTTAAGGCTTACCTGACCGTCATGATTAACTCTTGCGGTACCGGAGAATAGCACGTCCGCTTTGTCAGGAAGCATGGGTCGGAATAAGATGTGCTCCTTGATTGTTTCCATGGAGCCTTTGTACAGCTTCTCGTAGACCGGCTCAAGACCACCGAGCATTTCGTACATCTTGGGCAGGTACTCATACAAAGAGTCCGCCAGAGCACCAATGGTGAACGTACGCTCTTGGTTAAAGATCAGGTCGCGCATGTTGATAAACGTGGGCCACATTCCCGGGAGCATCGTGTCATACTGGTGCTTGTCGAGTAGATCCGTGATTCTCGCAATGGCGTCGTAGTATTTAGGGTCTCCGGTGAGCTGAGACAGGCGCGTAAATTCCAGCGAAAGAGAACAAGGTGACGCAGAGGGTTGATGTTCCTCCGCAACTAGACCGCCCGACTTCGCCTTTTTGAAGTCCAGCCAAAATGGCGGCATCCGGTTTGGGGTGTCAAATCCAGCATAGAGCATGTCACCAAGCTCAATCGCTTTGTCCAGGAGAACCCGCTCCTGACTGAGATCATACGCTGACAGAAGACCTCCAAGATGACGGATCGTCGTCTCGAATATATTGCAAGCCGTCTCCGGCGTGTCTTCCCAGTCAATGGTAGCGACGGCTTCGACTGCCTCATAGAATTCGTCTTTCAGCCCCATTATCCACAGTGTATCCAAGGAATCGATCATGGTAGCCGCCCAGCCCCCGAACGTGGTCTTGCCCTTCGCGGAGAGGGGCGCCAACTCGTCCTTCATCCATGCATACTTCTTGTAGCTCCCCCAACACTTCTTGAACACTTTTCGGACCTCCTGCCGCCGCGACTCCAGTCGGGACACCTCGAATCGAGCTCGACCGGTGAATTTATGTTGGACTCGCGGAAGTCGGCGCGGTTTGCCCGTGGGAAGAGGCGTGAAGGACTCAACGGGATATCGATGCTGCAGCTTGCTCCAAGCGAAGCTGCTCTTGACCATGGGGATGGCCGCCCGGCTCCTGCTGCTACCACCAGTCCAACCACCACCTCCGCGATCGGCATCGGGAGAAACAAACCCTCTGTCCAGGTAAAGAAGCAAGACGACCACGACGAAGATCAGAAGGCGTACGGGCCGCGGGATACGTGTCATTCTCCTAAGCCAAAACCGAGGAGACCGGTAATTGGAAGGATAAGAAGAGGAGGAGGAATCCGCAAACATTTTGAACAGAGGACCCGGGCATCATAATAGAAAAGAGAGTGGAACTGTTATGTCATGGCGGAGGTGTAGTTCTGGAGCTTCGCGTTGCGGGCGCACAAAGCGCGCTGGAGCCTGGGGCGCGGAGGCATAGGCCAAGCGTCGCTTATATATCGATCAACACGAGCGGGAGGCATGGATCGCATGGGGGTCATGGAGCTGTCCAGATCCAATAACGATGGCGGATTCGCAGGCGCTTTTGTGATAGTAGGCTGCATGTTATATCAGGATCCGTATCTGCCAGCGGAGCCCGTGGGGTCGTGCCGCAGCTCTCCCTGCAGGCTCGAGAACCACGCGGCGAACCGCATCACCGTCGTCCCTCGACTCCTGACACCCGGAATGTGATTGTACGCCGTGAGCTGACGTTCCTGGGCCTTTACCTGAGGTGTTATAGTGTCTCGCTTAGGGCGTTTAGCGCTGGATCCGGATTCCCCCCGCGATAGAGAACCCCCGGAGTTTTCCCTTTTAACCATAAGCCAACCAGAACTTCGGGGTTCGATCTTACACCAATATAACAGTATCTGATACACAGATCTACATTATCACTTTTTAATATGCCATGTCCCAAAGCCATAACAACAATAAACTTTCATTTTCCTCTAAAGAATAAACTCTTTGTCTCCGTTAAAGAGCGGCTCGGGACCCATTTGCCACATTTCCATTCAATCCGGTCCCCCGGTTCATTCATTAATATTAATTAATCAAAATCTATACTTGCTGCTCATTGGGGTGTGAATGAAAAAAGGTTCGGAGACGATCCATTTCAACCTTATCTTCGCGCTCCTCTGGATAGAGATTGCCTCGACTGTCCTGAATTATTTATATAGATAATGTGCATTCCAGCACCTTTCATATATTCTCGACACCAAGGCTTATCTGGGCGCATAATCTGTCGAGAATCGGGCCGCTGAGGCAACAAGAGCACTGTAAAGTCGTCAAATAAAACAATATATATAATCTTCCTCGCGGGTTCCGAAGTTGCTAGTTGGTTGGTATATGGATCTGCAGTGAAGGTTGACATGAGCTGGCACTATTATGCATTACAAAGTATGCAATAGCCTCTAGTTAAAGGTAAAAATACGTGAAGGGAACCTTGCTTCTAGAAAAAATACTGTCAGGCAACTGCACTAGCAGCCGCCTACTGGTATTATTTCTTTTTCTCACATCATCGTTACTAGGTGCTGTAGTATACAGTAGTGGTTACAGCACACCACGCCACATGACAATTAATGTCATTCAGCGTAGGACCTCGACCAGGAGGATCCTCAGATCAGATCCAGAGGCAAAAGGTCACTGTAGCCCATTCCTGCTCTAACTAAAGCTCCATGCCGGCTGAAGCCCAACTCATCCAACATGCAAACCCTTCCGTAAAATGCATGCACCCGAACCTGAACCGATCAAACAAAGGTAAACAAAGGTATCTGAAGATCATCAACATAATCTTCGTCCATCCTCTGACCAATCATTCAATCCATCAATCAGTTCAGGCAACTGCAGTACCTCGCCCTCGATTCGCTCCTCTACCACCTCTGAACCCGGTGCCTCGTCCTGCGCCACGAGGACCGCTGACTCCCCTTCCACGTCCACCTCCCCGATTCAAGTTAGGAGGGGGTGGGACACTCGAGTAATTTTGTGGCCTGAAGTTCGGATTATTCTTTATAACTCCGGCTTCAGGGTTGCTATTGTCAACTGCAACGTAACCACCACGTGTGTAGGTTGGGCCACCGCGGCCGCGGGGACCACTGACAGCGCCTCCTCTGCCTCGGCCACCACGATGAAGGGCTTCAACGCTTGGGGGTTGGGTGCCATTGGGATGAGGGCGTATAGGCAAAGCCTGTGTGGGGTTACCACGGCCGCCACGGCCGCCTCTGACAGCAGCATTGCCTCTCACGTTACCTTGCTGTCCAGTGATTGCGCCGCGATATGAACCTTTCAATGGTGGAGGGGGCGGTGCGTGTTTCAGCTGGCCCAGTCCACCTGGTCCAAGCGGAGCGCCATGTCCTTGAACAGTCAAAGGCGACGGCTGGGTCTGCGGCTGGTGCTGTGCTGCTGCACGAGTGCTGGCGACAAGCTGTCTGTCGGTGAGATTGAGGACCGACCATGCCGGTACAGTCTGGCCTCTAAATGGAGAGCATCGGTCACCCAGTGTGGTACCACTCATAAATGAGACGTCAAACACGACGTCAAGCAGAACAGTCCTAGGGGTCCGCGTGAGACCAACGACGGTTCCTCGCGTAGCAATGGGTACCTTGCCAGAATCCTGAGCATAGACTACCCGATCACCGAGAGAGAACCTCTGATTCCCAAGGCGGTGTTCCACATCGGCCGGTTTCAGAAGGGCATTCCGAGGGACACCCTTAATCTTCTTTGCCTCCACTTGAGGTTGGGTTTGGACGAGCCGATCCGCATCCTGCTCAATCAATTTGACAATGTCCGAGTCGAGCTGTTCAGCTTCAAGCGGCACCCGCTCGAAACTCTTAGACTCGATGGACTTTAGCCACTGATTGATCTCCTTGAATTTCGCGCTTGCAATCTCCTCGGGGTAAAAATCGGTCGGTTGATATCTATCACCCTGAGGGTTCCGCTGAATTCCGGCGATGAAGTCTGGGAATTTTATCATGTACTGCTGTATTAGGTCAATTGCCTTCTGGCTGAATTCCCAACCGGAATCGCCACGGCGAGAGTATCCGAGAACCTTTTGTTTCCTTGCCTCGAATTTAAAATTGAGACCGACATTCATGCGCTGTCCATCCACTTCCACGGAAAAGGAGGACGTGATCTTCGCCAAAACCAAGGGGTTCAGGTGCAAGTTCCGCGCGATTGCATAGGACGGAATGTATGGAGACAATCTCTCTGCATTTCTGGCGTGCATCTTCCCGAATTCTGGGTCGCGGCCCCTGACTGAAGCTATCAGTCCGTTGACTTTCCCACGATCGTGCCCAGTAACATGGACCGGTCTACCATAGTTGAACTCGCCCAGGAAGAACGCCCTCGAGCCTTCTGGGAATTCCTCCTCAATGGGGAGAGCTGCCCGTTCAAGGAACCGTTCATCGACATTGATCACTTCATCGACAATCAATTGTAGAGCATAATCGGTCTCTTGCCCAGGAATTTCGGCGAATTCTTTGATTGTAGCGCCTTCGTCCGTTTTCTTTAGTCCCTTGAGCGTTTGCACGTGAACCATCGATTCAACCGGGCCAATAATCATTCCAAGTCGCTTGCTGTAATAGCCCTCGATTTTATCCGCCTTTCTCTTCCACTGCTCAATTTCAGGCGGGGAATGAGGGATGGCGGCGACATGCTGCTGCCCTTGGGGTTTGACATAGTCAAATAGCTCATCGGACACGCGAACGACAAGAGCCTCCTGCAAGAATGGATAGCCGACATATATCCTCTGACCAAGCTTCGTCTTCGCCAGTTCAATATTCGATCTGGATTCAGGATTAAGGAGGGTAACAACCATGCTCTCGTTCCGGCTGTCCGACTGGAAGACGTTGACCCCGTGGAAAGCAAGCTGACCAGCGTGTGGCAAAGTCTTCAGAGTAGGGAAACCAGCCAGTGCGGCTGCACCTAGTTTGACACCTTCCACGAGTCCAATGTAGGGCTCCAAACCGTCCATCGTCGGCAAATCGAACACATTCTCGATACAGTGGCACTTGGGGATATCCGGGAAGATCCCAGGGAGGGATGATGGATACGTAAACTCGATAGCAGGGGCGTATGTGAACTTGAGACTGACGCCAAACTCGTTCCTCGCTCTTTCGGCAGGGGTCAAAAGGTGATCCTTTGTTGCCATCGCCTCGAGGAGGCGTTTCTCATCAATAAAGGGAATTTTGACGACTGCCTCCCATTCCATCTTTTTGCCGTTCATGTCAAGCTCAAATTCCCGAGGATAGAAGTCGATAATAGGCGATTCTGGGGAGGTCATCAGCTCATGATATGCGGCAGGGACGATCTGTTTGCTGCGATCCGGTAGAACACCCATAAGTTGCTGGAATGGTCGGAAGGGCTGCCCGAGTTTGAAGTTCATATCTGCACCCAATCCCTTCTTTACATCCGAGATCATTGGAGCGTAATGATAGCCATAGAACCATGGCCAAGACGCAATGCCCCGGTAGTAGTAAAACAGGACCCATTGGAGACCTTGGACATAGTTTTCCGTCAATTTTTTCATCTCTTCCTCATTGTCTAGACCCCACCCGAACTTGCTCTCATAGTACTTGTTTTTCCACTCTTGGAACTTCATTTCGTACTTTTTCTCTGCCGCCGCCTGAGCCTCCTCGGCAGAGATATCTTCGACCTTCGCATTCTCATATTTCCTAATCACGCGGTGCAGCGCCATAGATGCCTCTTCGTCTTCCTCGTCATCATCGTCTCTCTCCGGCAGTTGGAGTCTTATGAATCGATCTCCATGTTCATCAGGAACGGTCGTCCACTTCAGGCGAAGATCATCTGCAAGTTGTTCGACGAACTTGCGATCCCGTGCTGGTAGCGTGGGCGGAAGGTCCAGAGGTTTGACCTCATTCGCATCTCCGGGGCGATTAAGCACGTACTTCTTGATCTCCTTCAGAAGATTTTTCTGATCGGGAGTGATGGTAAGTCCTCTCGGCTTTTCTACAAGCTCCAAGGTCTCCGTGCCGTTCCTCTTTGCTTTGATCCATCGCGCATCTGAATATTCGGCCTCGAAGAAGCGGAATTCGACGTCCGCGAGCGAGTCTAGCAGCATTCCCAACCGTTCCAAGTTGATCACACCGCGTTCATTAATATAGCCACCCATCTTCGGTAACACTTGCTTGTATACCCTGAACATCTCCGCCAAGGCACCCTCGTTGATATGTAGATTTGGGAGATTAGGTAAGAAGTCGTTTCCAACAAAGAAAGCCATTAGGATAAAATCGTCGATAACTCGTTCCATATCAAAAGGAAATTGTAACGCCCCTTCCTGTTGCAACTCCTGGAACTCCAGCTCCAAGTACTCCCTGACAATGCACAGATGCAAAAGATAGAAGTTTTGATGTTCCAGCTCCTTGGTCTTCTTCTGAGCCTGTCTGCCAAAAGTGACCTCCTCACGGAGAAGGCAGAAATGAGGGTCATGGCTGAGAAGACCCAACATAATCAAGTCTGCATCCAGGCCATATAGACAATGGCGAACGTTGGGATCGTATCCAGGCTGGGCTTTCGCCTGCCGGATATACTCCATGATCTTGTGCTCACCTTCTCCCGGGACCTCGTGACCAGATAAAACGATATCCACTCCCTGCCAGTCCACATCTTCGGATACCTTCTTGTTGATAAAGTATTTCAGCTGCTGGGTCAACTTGGCCATGAACTCGGTGCCGGGGGTAATGCAGTTGCTGTCAAAAGGGTCCTCCTTGGGCATCTCGGTTCCCTCCATGATGGCCTTCTCCCTCGCCACTTCAGCGTCGAGGGCTGTCCGGAATCGTCGCGCGCGCTGCTGGTTCATCTTGGCGCGCGGGGCAACACCGTCGATGGCCATGAAGAACAACTTCTTCGGTTTGATCTTGCCATAAAGGTGCTCAATATAGTTGAATATGGCAATAAACATCTTATCTTCCGTCATGCGAAAGGTGGGGGAGTCGGTATCCTTGTGAGTACAGTTGTGAATGATGCCGTTCATGTCGAGGTACAGACAGTCGAATTCCGGGATGCGATTCTCAGCGATGAGCTGAGAAATCGCCGGATACCGCTCACTGAGCCAGCGGAAGAACTTTGGGACACCCATGATCGCTTGTTGTCAACGTAAGAGCCGGCGTTCCGGTCGTAAGGGAAAGAGTGTGGCACGTCGCCTCGTGAGATTAGTGAAGAACCTAAGCTTGAGGGGAAAGCATTAGGCCGGCAGTGCGGCTGTGAAGACGGCGACAGAAAAGTGTCAGCAACGAACCTCCCCCCAAAATGAGAAAGAAAGCAAAACCACGTTGTGGGCGTCACAGCCGCTGTGAGGTTGTCAGAGATCGATCGATTCGTCCGATCAAGCGACGCCTCATGAAGTTGCCGCGTTGCGGCTTGAGCGGCGACTGCGGGAGCGCCAAGCCACAGCTGCCTGAAACGGCCTAGCGCCACAGCACCCATTAACGCGCTCGGTCGAACGAGTCGCGTAGTCTTTTGGACGCCTTTTACTACGTCTCGCTCTGCAACAAGCAGTAAGCTCCGTACACAGTCGCCCTCGCCCTGTTCTTGGTCGCTCTGCTCTGGCTCGGGTCTTGGTCTTTTGCCTCAGCTTCTCCAATTACTTGCAGCGCCCGTCCTAGTCCTTTTTGAAGTCAAATCTGAGCAGCCATGGAGCCTTACGACGACGGTGCGATCTCTCTTCCATGCTTGCAAAGACGTCGATTCTAACATACACCATCGTTATAGGTTTCATTGAGGAGCAAGAGGAGCAGGAGGAGGAGAGGACTGAAGAGAAGATCATCAATGAAGGTATCGTGGCCTTGTTCCCTGCGCGCGCAACGGGAGGAAACCTGGATAGCTGAACGGCCCCCGCAGAATACAAGACATGGAAGAAGAATGCACCCTTCCTTTACGATATGATTCTTAGCACGGCCCTCGAATGGCCGACGCTCACGACACAATGGCTGCCTGACAAGCAAGAGTATGTTTCTCTGATTCTTAACCGTCAAAAGCAGCGCCTGACATTGCTCAAGGATCCCCGATAAACCATACTCGACTCACCGCTTGTTAATAGGAACGCACACTTCGAGTGATGCGCAGAATTATTTGCAAATAGCTCACGTCCAGCTTCCAAATCCAAGTACTCCCGATGCAGAGGACTACGACGAGGAGCGGGGTGAGATTGGCGGTTATGGCGGCAGCTCGAAGAAGCCTCCTATGGAGATCAAATTTAACATTGTGCAAAAGATTGACCACAAGGGTGAAGTCAACAAGGCACGATATCAACCACAGAACCCAAACATTATCGCGACGATGTGCACAGACGGCAGAGTCATGATCTGGGACCGGTCAAAGCACCCCAGTCTGCCTACGGGACAGGTCAACCCGCAGCTGGAGTTGCTGGGCCATACGCGGGAGGGTTTTGGCTTGAGTTGGAGTCCGCATGCCCAGGGCCATCTCGCTACTGGAAGTGAGGACAAGACCGTCCGCCTTTGGTACGCAGTGAATACCCATTCAATTTCCACGCTGGTGGTCGTTAACACTGTCAAGGGATTTGACCACATACTCCAAGAACAACAAGGCTCTCAAGCCAACTCGGACGTACACCCATCACTCCTCGATTGTTAACGATGTCCAGCACCATCCACTCCACTCCTCTCTCATCGGCTCTGTTTCCGACGATATCACCCTACAGATCATCGACATCCGAGAATCGGACACGGCTCGTTCAGCTGCCTCTGCAGAGGGTGGTCACCGCGACGCAATCAACGCCATTGCGTTTAACCCAGCCGCGGAGACTGTTCTGGCCACCGGTTCGGCTGATAAGTCCATTGGCCTGTGGGATCTGCGCAACCTGAAGACCAAGCTGCATGCACTCGAGTGCCACAATGACTCTGTCACCTCGTTGTCGTGGCATCCGTTTGAGGAGGCCGTGTTGGCAAGTGCTAGCTACGATCGCAAGATCATGTTCTGGGATCTGAGCCGCGCAGGCGAGGAGCAGACGCCGGAGGACGCACAGGATGGTCCTCCAGAGCTGTACGTTCACCCTTTTCTTCCGTCTTGCTAGACTTGAAGGTACTAACCTTTATTCCCTTACCAGGCTCTTCATGCACGGTGGCCACACCAACCGCATCTCTGACTTCAGCTGGAACCTTAACGACCCGTGGGTGCTCTGCTCAGCCGCAGAGGACAACTTGCTGCAGGTGTGGAAGGTATCGGACGCGATTGTGGGCAAGGACATGGAGGATGTGCCGACCGAGGAGTTGGAGGCTTAACCTCGATTTTGCATTGACTCAGCACGACAAGCATCAACCGCTCTACATGTCATGTCATACTATGCTATGTTTTACTACTCGCTTTCTCAATTCAAGGATAATGAGGAGTTATCCGACTGGCGGAAACAAGAGACAGGACCACACAACATACGTGAGAAACGGGAGGAGGACGTGTGAAATTTCGGTCTATGCTTGACTTATCCAATCCATGTTCTTTCCTCCCAAATGTATTCCAGACAACAATTCTGTTCTAATAGCTGTTTATTTACTTTGATATCTGTCTGATAGGGGTCTACCGGGAGTGTGGACGTGCAGTGCATATGGAATAGGATTTTCTTTTTTTTCTTCTTACAGTTTCGAATAAGCTCTTCTCTAGAATGAAACTGAATATTTGAGACATCCTCGTGTTCTTTTCGGCACTGTCTGACAAGCAAGCCAAACAGGCAGTTGTTAGTAGCGTATCGTACTGTAGTAGGGTGGTGTGTTAGGTAATGGGTAACGGATTCATGATGGATTGTCTCAAATTCGTATTCGGTCACGATGGGTCGGGTTAGGTACCTAAATCAGTAAGCGCTCTTGACTCGGAACTGGAGATCTCACTCGGATTGCGCCATCGACCATCCACCATAAACCCTAAGGCGTAAGGTACCTCCTACCTACTGGACATATATTCAACGAATGAGAACAGTAACCTGTATGCTCGTCTTATGTGATTCACAAGGTTCCTAGTGTTATCCTACTGTGCCTAACATGTGGATTTCAACGTCTAATCGCTTCTTCCTGTCTTCTGACATACCACACTACCTGACTGTACAACTTACGATAGGTTAGGAGGTACTCACCTACACAGGTCAAAGTCCCCGAGTTTGTTCTCCGTCATAGAACGGAGCAGAGCTCTTTCTTTACAATCCAACTATCACAGCAGACTTTCTTACAAGATACTTGAAGTTGAATTTTAAATTAAAAAAAGCAGCTGCATTAGTTTTCTTATGGCAGATACAGAAAAGACTGGCTAATATTGTTTTTTCTAGCTTGACAATTGATCCAAAAAGGGAAAGCTGATCCATCCGTCCATTCATCGACGCCACACCACACTACATACATACACACACCATGCTCTCCAGTTGTACTGTACCGATTACTTCCTTGATTGACACCATCGTAGCACATCGAATAGAAAAAGAATGAAAAATTTCGCTTATGCTAATAGACCAAGAAGGAGCGTTCTTTTGTGTTTACCCACGCGGATGGACGACAAAGCCGATGAAGAAAGAGCCCATCTAGACCACCTCGAATCTTGGGCCAGAGCCGGCAGTGACTGACCAGGTGATCTGGTCCACATCATTCACACCAACCAACTCTCCACCGAAGATTCCTCCGGCAGGGCAGTCGAGTTCGGGGAACCCATCGTAGGACTGCTCCCAAGTTGCCACTCCAGGGGCGGTGACGAAGATCCGACCGACCTGGTGGTCCCGCAGGTTGCCTGGGGGCCAGCTGGAGGTGGAGGTTCCAGCGGGAGCGATGGAGGAGAAGATATCAGCCTCGTGGGAACCGGTCGAGGTGTCAAAGTGGGCGAGCTCGAAGACAAGCTTGCACCGCTTGCCGGCCCATTCGTGGGGGACCACGAAGGTCACGAGGGTGGTGATGTCTGACTTGTCGTCTCCCGTCTTGCAGATGACACCGGTGTCCACGCCGTAGTCGATGGCACCGGTGGAGACGTGGTAGTGGGAGGTAGCGTAGGGGTAAATGACCTTGTCCGTTGACGGGTGGCTTGGTGGGTTAGGAGCCGGAGCGGCAATGGTGCTGGCGGCACTGAGAAGGGCTGCAAGAGCAGCGGTTGAAAACGAAAGGAACTTCATTTTGATTGACAGGATTGTATAGAAGTTCGAGGAGGAACAAGTTGTCAAGTTCCAGGTAGACGAGAAAGACTATGAATAGCTAAGAGATACAATGTGATGAAATAGCACCTCTCTTGTTGAAGTAGAAATGCTCTGAGTGACGAGAAGAAAAGGATATCTGAACAGGATGTCAATGGCCTTATATATTCACGAGTATTCAGCTCTCATCGACTTCTACGCCGCAGCATCCCGCTGCCAAGCGTACAAAAATATCATGAAGGCGCAGCCTGTCAGCAAAATTGAGACCAGGGCTGCAGTTTCCGTAGCCCGACGAGGGTTCCTGGGGCTGAGAAGGTGCACATGAGCATATTCGCCGAGAAAGCAATCCTTGGTTCGGAATCAGCGGTAAACTGCTTGCAAGCTCAATTTAGGTCTGGAGAAAGAAGCTGAGAGGATAGGTTCCCCTTCCACAGGGCCTGAAGGCAACTGACAGTCCTCCCATTTGGGAAGGCTAAGGTCGAGAAGGCTGACGAGAACCATGGGTATACACTTTTGGTGATGTGATCGTGGAGGCAAGCCCATGGTGCTTGCTCTGTAGAAAGTAAATGTTTGTTGTATAAGGTCAGTCGTTTCTCCAATCCACCCTGATCCCAGTTCCTAGGGTACAATTCCTGGACCCTCAGCTCACTGTATCTCGGAAATAATACTTCTGACGTGTAAGAATACAACTCAACGTCACGTCCAGAGCATAATGTTGGACCAAGATCAGTTTAGCGGAGGGATGCTCTCGCGGGGCAGCTTTGTGCTCAGCCTCAGTCCCCTTCAGATTTAGGCGTCCCTCTGACAGCAATATCTAAAGCCACGAGAATATATCCACGACGGAGTCGAATGGGATTGAACATGGGTGGGACATTGGGTGAACATGTATAAGACCCGAGCTTGCGGACCAGTGGGGATGATCCCCGCTGGGGACTGGAGCTGTCAGCATGCACATGGCGTCAGCTCAGCCCTACAGCTGCATCCCAGAACCTCCGGAGCGATGTCAACACCTTGGTAGCCTGCAGTTTGCTTTTCTCTGTGGAAGCCATTTCGGCTACGCGCTCTTCCGACGTGGTGACTCAGCCGCCATGTCCTACAACGCTCCTCTATATATACCCTAGTTAGTAAATAACACGTTGGGTAGAGGATCATGCTCACCAAAGTTCTTGGATGCCATCAACCTGTGGTTACCATGTAATTTATAATCTCCCAGAACAGTTGCTTACCAAAGTACACGGTAGTATTTGGGCTCCATGTTTAGACCTTAGGAAACCTAACTGATGTCGAAGTCCGCATACTTTCTGATGAGGAAACCCAACAGGCCTACGCCAGAGTGCTTTCCCTCAGATTTACAGTTCACCGTTTGTACGACTGCAAGCGTAATAGAGGCCGGGAATAGCCTCCACCAGGGTTAAGCATGTTGCTATGCTGCGGTATCCGGTGTAGACGGAGTGGCAGCAGTGTCACATATCAGCAAGCGTGCCATGTAGCAGACGTGGCTGATGGAAAGAATGAGCGGTATGCTGTTCTTGGACGAGCTAGTAGCGGCGCAGAGCAGATAAATCAGCAAAGACTCCATGCTTGACGGCGTCGCAATCGCGATATGTGCTGTAGCACGGATGCTATGGCGCTGCGGGGCAACACGGAGCCGGCCGCGCGATCCAGAGATTCCAGACCCATCAGGTGACCGGGGCGCGCCGGAACAACGATGTTGCGGGGAGCGGCGTCGGCGGCGGCGCTTTGGCTCCGGCGATGAGATCAGGGCGGAGGAAGCGCGAACGCGAAAAAGTATCGCGAATCGCCCCGGCGGCTTTTCCGTCATTGTCCCTCGATATGACTCTTTCACTGGCCTAGACCCGCCGTGCTTGCCTCCTCTCTGCTCCATTATGTGCTGAATTAATCAAGTCGTCTGTTCTTGTCCACACTACCCTCTCACTACCCTCTCACCATCATCTTTTTTGCTCTCTCGATTTGCGGCCCTGCTGATCGCCTTTGAGGGCAATGGCATCCGGTTCTTCCCCTCCGCTGGGCCCCAAGCCAAAGTCCGCTCTGCCGTCTCATCTTCTTAACGGTAGCTCTCCGCTGAGTAATTGCACAAGCGCTCGAGACGCTCGTGAGCGCGAAAGCCTGAATTCCTCCATCCGTTCGTCCTTCACTCCCCGCACTCCCGCCGAGTTTAATTCATCATCTGCGGGTACCATGTCGCAGAGCAATGGTGCCACCAGTGCCAGTGGTGTGACTCGCGAACCAATTACTACAAGGTATATATCATCTATTAGCTCTAAATGCAGTTGATTCTGAGATCACATTAGACCTACCCTGAATGACCCGCCGCGGGACCCGAGAGATGAGGCAGCTCCATTGACCCCGCCCTCGACCGTCAGTCGACCGGCTAGCCCGTACACACTCAATCCTCCAATTGACTTTGATGGACTGAGCTGGCCGTGTAAGTGCACCATCCACTCAGTCTGTTAGACGTTGGCTAAAGGGAGGGAAGGTCCTGGCACAAGAGCACGGTTGGAATCTACTCCGGAGCAGACACAGGAGAGAATTAAGAAGCTTGCGGGAGCCGTGAGGACCATATTCGAATGCATTGGCGAAGATCCGGAAAGAGAGGGTCTCAGAGAGACCCCAGAAAGATATGCCAAGGCTATGCTCTTCTTTACGAAAGGCTACGAGGAAAACGTGAGGGACCTGGTGAACGGGGCTGTTTTCCATGAAGACCACGATGAATTGGTCATTGTGAAAGACATTGAGGTGTTCTCATTGTGCGAGCATCACATGGTTCCGTTCACAGGAAAGGTATGGATACTTCGAACAACTTGTTAAGACCTTTCAACTAATCAGCCTCATTCTCGATAGATGCACATCGGTTACATTCCCGACCGTCGTGTCCTTGGCCTCTCGAAACTTGCCCGTTTGGCTGAGATGTTCTCCAGGCGACTCCAGGTCCAGGAGCGTCTCACCAAGCAAGTCGCGTTGGCGATATCCGAGGTTCTGAAACCCCGAGGTGTCGGTGTCGTCATGGAATCTTCCCATCTTTGCATGGTCATGCGCGGAGTGCAGAAGACGAGCAGCACCACCACGACGAGCTGTATGCTGGGGTGCATGCGGTCGAGCGCAAAGACTCGAGAGGAGTTCCTGACCCTCTTGAACAGGAAATGATATGACGCTGATTGCTTTCCCGCACCGTATATACGGTGCGTTTTCTCATGCCATCTTTAACGATAACTCTCCGGTCCTTGTGCAATAGAGCATATTCTACCGGTTTTTCGGAGTTACGGTGGCGACCTTTCAACAGGTCATGCCTATTTCATTATCTTTTCGGGCCGGGCGGGATACTGAATACCTAGAGCATTAATCTGCCATTTTTTTTGTTTACCCTATGTCGTGTGGTCGCATTGATCGATAGATACATTCCACGCCTGCATTGTGATATGTTAAAAGGAACTCAACTCCTTACATGGCTGTCTCGATTCGGACTTGGGCGTTTTCGGCGACGTGGCCGAGAAAATAAAGAGTGAATGAGGCAAGAACCAGTCTTTTGGATTGCATTCTTTCCCCAGAGCAAAAGTTGGACTTGCCGTTATTTTTTTTTGGGGGGGGGGGGTCTGAAGAGAATTATCATCTCGCATGTGGTTGTTTAGTGCCACAGTCTGTACTCAATCTACTGACCTTAGAGAGTCTGGTGCAAAATATGACATGTTGAACAGATAAAGTATACTGTCTTGCCATTCTGATCGTACTGCTTCTTGATTTTTTTTATCTATGTTTTTTGTCTAAACACAGAAGTAAACCACAGTGATTCATTAACAATCTGCAATCCCCTCGAGACCACGCCTTCCATCCATCCTGTCCCCGTCTCTCCTCGTCTCTCATGCCCTGACACAAGCTACTCACTTACTCCAGACAGACACCTAGTCTACCAAGCCTAATCCGACTCACCCACTCACCCTCGGAGGCAGCTCCAGAACCGGACAACACAGCTTCTTATGCGCATTATTCGCACAGCATTTCCCATCGTCACCGCACGGGCTCGACTCCTTCGTCAGCTCAGTCGGCTCGCAATTCGCACCGCACTGGACCCAGTGGCAGCCCTCGTCTGCGTCGCGGCTCTCGTGTTTGTTGCCTGTGATGGCGTTATCATCGAGGATCTTGTTTTTATTCAGGATGTCGTTGACCGTGTTCTTCAGGTTCAGGTCCTTGAAGTCAATGTTGCCGATGTCAATGTCGTTGAATAGGTTCTGTTCATGACCGCGTTTGTCGTGCTTGTTATTGTTCCCCGTGATGGCGTTATCATCGAGGATCTTATTCTTGTTCAGGATGTCGTTGACCGTGTTTGTGAGATCGATATCCTTGAGGTCGACGTTGCCGATGTTGAGGTCGTTGAAAGGTTTTTGTCCATGGCCGCGTCGATCGTGCTTGTTTCCGGTGATGGCGTTGTCATCGAGGATTTTGTTGCCGTTGAGGATGTTGTTGGCGGTGTTTTTGAGGTCGATGTCTTTGACGTCGACGTTGCTGACGTCGATTTCGTTGAGGTGGTTGAGGGCGTTGACCTCTGTAAAGATTCGAGTCTGGATGTTAGCGTTATTCTGGTTTCTTGATCATAGTCCTGTAGAAGTTTTCCTGTAGAAGGAGTCGAGGATGCCTACCGACACTTTTAATCGCCGCTGCTGATGCTAGGCCAGCGGCCATAGCTCCCAGGAGGAATTCCAGACGCATGGTGAAAAATTAGCTAGGGTATAAGTGCAGAAAATCTTGCAATTGAGTAACCTCGAGAAAGAAGAAGGAGAATGGGAACAGAAGAGGACTAAATATTGTACTTAAGGACAAGAGATAGTTTTAAGTCTAACGACACTGGCGACTATTTAAATTGACCCAATTACCCTCTGACCCAGGCGTAGAGTATGGAGGGGCTATCTGTGTACTGTACATCCATTCTGACATGCCACTTCCACTAGTTACTGTACAGTACTTCGGTCTTCAATAATAATTCCAGGAGCTAGCCATGTCGATATACTGTACAGAGCGAGATGCAGCTCCTCGCAGTATCAACAAAGGGAGATCGATTTGTAGATGTGGCTAAGATTCACAGTGCAATGTAGTAGGTACATACGCCAAAAGGAAAAAAGCAATGATAAAGAGGTTGAGGGGATCCATGTCGTGGAATGGGACATCTGAGGCGCCTATGATTTTCAATAAAGAAAGAGTCTTGGAGCTACATACAGCCTGCCGGCACTATTGATTTATAGCGTCCTGCATGTGTACTCAAGTTAAGCCTTTTGCCAAGGCAATATCAGGGAGATAGAACAGGGGGTAACGGAGGTGTGTGTTGTTCTCTTTCTTTGTTTGTTTGCTTTTTTCCCGGAAAGCTTTCCCGGTGGGGGAAAATCGACAGGGAGGAAGATCTCACCTCTGCCCCTGGAGTAACTTCATCTTACTGACCTATTGAATTACAGGAAAATTTTCGAAGCTCGTTTTAAATAATCGGACTACTACTGCCTAAACTGACCGAATTATTCCTTATCGAAGCCGTACAGTATGTAGGTTACAGCTGCAACCCCCAGCCTCAGAAGAGCTTCCCATCCTCAACCTAGCTTGAATCTTGTAATTCTTTTCGATGAGACCCTTAGAAGTTGTACTAGCTGTAGATCATCACACACTTAGGTCGGCCTTCCCTTGACATTTTTTATGGGAAACGAACCGTTAATCTTACCTAATTGGGTGCCATAGAGCTCTACCTACGGTACACAGCGACCAGGCTTGTATGTATGCACCGTGCCGTGTTTTCCAATATTGCTGTTACTATAATATTCCTAATACAACAAGAGGTAACGGAGGCAGTCCAGGCAGAAAGTGATAGTGATGGTGAGCTGGGCCATAAGTGCCGTTACCATGCCGGTTAATTTCTCGATATAGAGGCTCTAGATCTCATTCTTACTATACGTTGCGGGTATGGGCGAAATGACGTTATTTCTCCTCTGTTTACTCTGCACTGTGTTAGGTAGCCATAGCAGACACAGACTGAAAAGCTCATGCTCTGATAACACATTCATCTCCCTTCCCAGACGCGAACCACATGTAGAGCTAGGCCTAGGCCGGTGAATACCATGAGTCAGTACATTTTTCTTACATGTGGGGATATTGTTCTCCAACTTGGGGACTCCTGGTCTTAGTATTGTTGCTCCTTGCTGGCTGGGTACCTAGGCAATTACCTGGAGGGTGCCGTGCCGCTACTGAAGTGAAGGAAAACATGCCTCGACATCACAACATCTACATGTTTAAGAGACAAGATGAATACGTTCTTTACATTAACATTGCACTCTTCATCTTTACATCTGGATAAACTTTCTACCTTTTTATGATCAGTTACGCACCGAGGGATAAGGATACTACGGCAACCGTGCATTTTACATCTCTATCATACGAAATACGAACTATTACGCGCTTCGAAAGACGAGTCCGCATAATATCTTGATTGTGGGTATATTCCTTGTTTCTAGCTAGATCGCGGTTAACGCGACGGAGAGTATTCGAGGTGAATTACATCCATTTAACGGACGCGTTGCTTCACTGCATCAGTACCTTTATCTGCTAATCTTAACCAACCTCCTGCCAGTGCTCTTAAACAGGGCTGAAATCAAGCTCCTCATACGTCACTTGTCGAATATCCAAATAGCTCAAGGCTCGCGTATTATTCCTTCAGAAGATACCACACTCATATCAAGGATTAACTGACAACTTACCAGAACGCTTTCGAGGCTATTTTCTTGACCATACATCACGATGCCCAAAGAAGAGGACAACCCATTCGATACACCTACTCCCCAAGATGAGAAGCACGTGGAGACTATCACAGACAGCGAGCGGGAAACTAGCGTAAAGGTCGAAAAAACTAACCGCGAAGGCCTAGTCATGTCGAACGCGCTTCAAGAGGCAGACCAGGTCCTGACCCGTTCATCCCCAGCTCCAGTGGCCTCGACATCCGGTACATCAACCCCATTTCTAGGTGCCGCTGGTGCACAACGACCTGCAAATGCTGGCAGAAGACGTTACGATCTCTGCCCAGACCCTGCGCTGCAGGCATACCTCATCCGTCAGCAGCGCCTCGCAGGCATTGCACCTGACCAGATTGTCATGATAAATGGACAGAGACTTGGCCAAACAGGTCAACCTTCTCAGGCGGGAAACGCAAACGTCGGCAATAGACCGCGAACGCCGCCAATGGTGCAGATAACCGACGAGGGCGTTTTTGTTCCGCATATACCGCCGGCGCAGTTTAGGGGTGTCGTTCCCCCGTTGCCAGCATCGTTGACGCAGTTGATCCATACTTCTCATGTGGCAGGCGTCGAAGGAACGAATCAGTCAGCTCATAATCCTCCTAATCCGGGGTTGGGACCTGCTAATACAACGGACCGCAATATCCAGACGTCATTGCAAGCCCTTCCTAGAGCCCAGATACAGAATCAAGATGCTGTTGCAACAATAAAAGAAGAGGAAGATCCAGATGTACAGATCGTTGAGACACTCCATACAGCTCGTGGCCCAGCAACACCTGCTCAAAGTAGGAGACAAGTCCAGCGAGACAGCCGCGAGGGATCTGATCGAGAGAATCATCCAAGGCCTTCACAGCCTCCGCGACTAGTACCCCCGGTTGAACTGCTACATCGTGCAGTCAACCCTCAAATCAGGTCCAATCTCCCAACTGCAACATTGGTTCTCAATCGGAAGCGTCCTCGACTCTCAAACTATGCTGGACAAGCCTTGCAAGTCGCAGTAGGACCATCGGCTTCAAGCTTCAACATCTTCAACGCCATCATAAAACATCCAGAGCTAGTATTCATCGTCGCGAAACACCTCCGTGTTAGGGAACTCATAAGCCTGTACGCCATCTCACGGGACTTCCACAGCATCATCAACACCCGCTTCACAACTGTGATCCTCACGCAGGCAACTCAGAAAGCCCCAGACTCCGCGCAGATCTTCCCCTTCAAATGCTACCAGAAACTCTGCATCGTCGACCCAGCTCACAATCCTCACCCGAACACCGCGCGCGCCCAAAACGGCGAGAACCGCACCGTCCCCTCATTCCGCTGGCTGATCATGATCCTCTATCGCGAACGAATGGTAAAAGAGATCATGAACATGCTGCATGAAGAAGGGGTCGGGGTCCCACCGAACTGCGCGCTCGCGATCAAGAAGCTCTGGTTCCTGATGGACATCCCCGACAACAGCCGACGGATCGGGACGATCCAGAACCCGGAACTCTGGTCAGACGCAGACCTCTTCTTCGCGACGCTCTTCTTCGTCAAGCTCGACATGCGGTTCACGGACCCGATCACGGGGGGCGGTCGCGACGGCATGCGTCGCCTGGTCCTCGCGCAGCCGAGCTTCACGCTGCTGTGGAAGATCCTGAAGCGGACTGCGCTGCAGACGCATTTCGAGACGCTCCGGGCGTATGTGCGCTGGCGGTACCGGCCTCTGCCTCACGAGGTGAATAATCATATCTTCGGCGTCGCGCCGCATGATGTTGGGGCTCTTCAGTACGAAGGGTACGGGAAGACGGGGAGTAGGGTCCGACTGCAGAGGCCGGACGAGCTCATCCTGAAGGAGACTGTGCGGCGCCAGCTGAATATGCAGGATAAGTATCTTGATATGTTCCTCTGGGGATATGTCAACCCAAATACGATGGATGTTGATGATCGACATGAACAAGAGAACGAGGATGAGGGGATACAGGACGTATTGGAGCGGTTGCAGGAAATCCAGGTAGCTCAGGAATAGATGATTCCTGGGCGAGCCACGAGTAAGGTGGTGTCTTCTTGTGCTCTAATGGGGGGGGATAAGGATTTCCGACAAAGAATTTGACGATGAACCGACGGGGTGATAAAGAAAGCACACTGAACTTGGCATTCAATGGTTCTCTAGGCACATTAATAGCGATCAGCTGGATTCGCCGTGCTTTGACGAACAGGGTGGAAAAGTATCGTGATATGTGCATTTGGCAGTTTCTAAAGTCCCGCACATTTGTGTACAGTACCTACCTCAGATTCGAATGTTAATACTTGACGGCTGAGAGCATAGCACAACCATACTTTTATGGGTTTATGAAGGGTTTCCAAAGAAATATGGTCTGGATACTCGCAATTTGGTTAAAATAAATAAATAAATAAAAAAATCTTTTTTGATCTTAATCAAAATGTGCAGTACCTGGATAGCCAAATGATACCCCTATTTGGAAACCCAATACAGAGGAAATACACGAGATTAACCAAGACACTGTAAGGGGCCATGCAAAGCCCATAATAATTTATTATATATCAGATGGCTGTAAAGACTCTTGTATCTCAAATGAGTGCACCAGCACTACTTTTTATGTATGTCGCCGTGTATACCGTACATACAAATGTACAGACGCATCTTTGTTGGACTGCAGGCTCTCTACTCTGTGTTGTCGAGCGTAAAGACCTGCGCTAAGAGGTCTCATTCCTGGTTTTCGTTGAGGGGGTTGACCATTCGTCACCACGCCTGTCGACAGAGGTTTAGGGTCGTTTTTGCTGCAAGATCCCGCACAAAGAGCGTGTAGAAGGGACTGAGAAGGCGTTCAAGAGAAGTAGTAAACGAGCATCCAAGTTTGGGCGCTTCTAGCGCGTAAGCCAGGCGCTATTCATCGCCCCACTGCCCCATACCAGCACAGACCCAGAATACCACCGAAGATGATGGCAGCCGCAGGTGGTACTCCAAACCACGCATTCTCCGCATAGGTCACGGCCGCAATGACGAGCCAGAATGGCTCCTTTCCCAGACTCTGACCGCGGCTCGCAGTGGAACTCAGATATCCAATCTCCCACAGTCTGTAGACAGCGGTGAAAACCAGTCCCACCGCTGCTGCATTTACTCCTCTCAGGAGGCTGACAACGAAGGGCTTCGTCCTGATCGCACCCCAGATGCTCTGGAAACCAACAGCAAGAGCGATACCGGGGAAAAAGATTCCGATAAATCCGAGGATGGCACCCACGATTGTGGGTTGAGAGGTCGAGGCAAGAGCCAGAGCGCCCAGGTAGACTGCGAAGTTGAAGTTGGGACCGGGGAAGGCCTGGATGATCGCTAGGCCGATGAGGAAGTCTCGAGGAGATACCCATCCTGGTTCGACCACATATTCGCGGAGCAGGGGGATAACGACCGGACCACCACCGAAAATGACGGTGCCTGCAAGGTACATGCTTGCAAAGAGGTTCAACTCCCGGGGCGGGTAATCCACGACACCACGAGCCACAAGGATGGCTATGAATGACGCTAAAACGGTGTGAGCTTAGTGGGTCCCAAAACGAAAGGAAAAGAGATATTACCAAAGAAGCCAACAATGATTGCAATGCCCACTTTCACTGGGATTGCATGAGAGTGGGTATCCATGCTTAGTGCCCTACTCTCCCTTCGTTCCTCAGTATTACTCTCCGAACTATTCTCGGCAGGAGTGGTCGCAGAACTCCGAGAGTTTCGAGCAGTAAGGCCTTCCTTTTGCGCTCTTTCAGCAGCAGAACGTGTATCCGGCAGTGGAACACTTGGCTGTTCATGGTTCTCTTCCTCCGCCCGCTGAGGGTTTTCCTGTTTCCGTTGAAGTTTCGCCCTCAACTTGCCAATCTTCTGACGAAGGAAGAGGTCCCAGACGACAGTTGTTATACCGCCAATCACCATGAGCACAGGGAAATACCACAAGGCGTTATAGCAGAGACCAGCACAACCACTAAGGATGACAATGATACGCGTAATGGGATCTTTGATCGCTTTCTCCGCCAACTTCTTGGGGTCAGTTCGGTGCAACTACCTGCGGACGGAGAGAAAGGCATACCTGAACAGCTGCCAGAGCAATGATTCCAACGGTCGAGGAGTTGAGACCGGAGAGAAGGGCGTACACTATATCAGGAAGCTGCTCCTGTATCCGTTCGACACCGAGGGAGAGCGCGTACATGCCAATGGCACCAGGAAGGCTGCGATTGACACATTAGCGGAGGCCTGCACATGAGACATGCTGTACCTACCACCACATGGCAAAGACAAAGAGAGCTGGCAGAAAACCGGCATGGATGAGGGCGATACAGAACGTCATCTTCGTACTACCAGGGCCGGGCAATGCCTGGCATACTGCGAAAAGTTCTTGATACTAACAAACGGGTTAGTATCATTTCCCGCCCTCACGGTCAGCCATTGAAAGGGTTCCTCACAGTCTGCTCATCGAGCCATGGTGTCTTTCTAGGACTCTCGACAAATCTTCGATGGAGGATTTGGAAGTGCACGGGAGGCCCGCCAAAGGCAGTGAAGCCCAGGTCCCAAGTGCGGCTGAACACATCTTGAACACGGCGCAATAGCTTGTCGTTGTTCGCCTGGTATGCCCCCCGCTCGTCCTGGTTGCGGCCTCTCCAGGCGTCGAGGAAAGCCGCGAGAGGCATGGTTGAGCTACGATTGACCGGTGTCTACGACTTGAAGGAGCTCGAGAAGGAGGTGATAATCCGAGCTCCCCTGCGCGACAGCGGCCTGATATATCGCGCCCACAGAGGCCCAGGCGAGATCTCGCTCAAAAGGGCTAAGCGGTCGCGTGCTGCACGCAAGGCGCACCACACCCAATCAGCGAAACACGTGTGCCGGCATCGGGCCAGGGGAGCCAAGCCTCTTGGCAGAAAAGCGGAAAGCCAAGGTCTTGGCGCCGGCGCGGAGGCGGCGAGACATCTTGGGCTGACGTACGAGTCTAGGGCTCTTGGACATGCTAAGGCCGTTAAGACTTCGGTGAGATGAGGGTGTCTGGGCGCGGCAATATTCCCAATGACGATCATTCCCGGCCGCTTGATCCAGACCGGGTCCATGTGCTGCAATGTTGTTTGCTTCGGGATGCTGATCCGAGAAAGGCTGATCGACGAGGTGACCATCTGTCAAGACTAGGTTTATCCAATAATCATTCCTTGGGGTTTATTTAAATCTTTGCAGTGGTATTATTAGGAGATAGGTTGCTGCAATTTACTGGTCAGGCTGTGGAGGCGGCAGGAGGCCCGAGACTGACGGGTTACTGAAGCCAATGACGCAATGATGTGATAGCACCGATGCGGGAGGTAAACTGCCTGATCGCATATTGTTTCCAGACACAAGCAAGTCGACATAAAGGACATTTTGCTGGCGAACATGGCGGAACCGCAAGTCCACCTGGTCAGACATGCTGAAGCAGTGCATAATGTCAACAATGACTATTCCTGTCGGGACCCCGAATTAACTCAGGGCGGTAAACAGCAGGCCAGAGATATCTGCCGCGCCTTTCCACGTTCGCAAAACGTCGGGCTGGTTTTCACGTCCCCACTTCGTCGAGCGATCGAGACCACCCTGCATGCGTTCCCCAATATTCTTGATCTGCACTATTTCGACAGAGGCTCAGGAAGCGGAGTCGTCAAGGGCGCAAAACTGCTGATAGAGCCGGATGTTCAAGAACGGAGCGCCCTCCCCTGCGACATAGGCTCCGACAAACACTTTCTTGAATCACTGTTTCCAAAACTGGATTTCTCCAACCTGCCCGCAGATTGGCCGCTAAAGGAAGGGGCCTACTCTATAGATGAAAAGGAAATCGATGCCAGGGCGTCAAGATTTCGTCACCGTCTTCAAGAGCAGATAGACAACATGGAAGATGAAGAGAGACGGGATGTAGTCATCGTCACACATGCAGGTTTTATGAGGGATCTGCTGGGAGATCAAGATATCGAACTCGCAAGGGCAGAATGGAAGAGCTTCGGCATCGAACAAACTGAGGACGGAGATGTGGTATTGAACGAGCTGTGAGAACGGGGTTGAACCGGACATTGTATTAAACACTTACTTATCTACTATGCTTTGACTCCATGCTTGTTACTATTATTAGACTATCTCATTAGAGAGGAAGAACTATAGATTGGAGGCAATGGGAAAGAACTGGATGGCGCCGTGCGAGGAATCATAGCTTTAGAGATAGTAGTCGTCTTGTATCTTAAGTCATGGAAAAATAGAAGAAGTTATTGCGGACCACGTTTTCATTCAATGATATCAATGAGGCACTTCACGTTATGCCAGACGTACACAGTACTTGTCTACCCGCATGGTAACTATTACCAACATTTTTATAATTGAAGGCAACTTGTGGTGATTGAATTTCTCAGCGCTACCTACCCTGCGATGTATATACCTGCAGATATGACGTGTAGATTGGGCACTCCGTAGAGTTTGGAAGCAGGTCACTTCTACTGTTCCTAGGAACCCCAGCAGTTTTCGTGAGGACTGGCCATCGGCATTTTCCACGTCTTCCAGGTCCACCGGTCAGGTACTCTTCGCCCAGTGCCCGCGGGTGAAAACTAGGCGGGACATCACGTGGCGGGCTCATGGTACTTCACTGCTCCCCGCGGTCGGGCGGTGAGTCTGAAGTCCCCGAGAGTGTCTCTGGGCAGCGCTGCTGGTGTTTGCAGCCACCACAAGCTGGACCAACTTCGAACCTCAACCTGACCTCAATGCAACCTGCTCATCTCCCCTCCCTGTCCACTTGTCCTCTACGCTCTTAGATCGAGATGGAGAAATCTATCGACCTTGTCCTCCTCTCGGCTCTTCTAACTAGATCATGTGCTGGAACTTGATGGTGGCTCTAAGGCCCTGTTGCGACGGAGGCGATGGGTTGCTCCAACCTGACCAGGTCTCACCTAACCTTCCCACTTACCCGCACCTCACCGCGACAGCCTTGTTGACGCCATGACCCGACTCAAACCCTCGAGAACAACTCTCACCAGGGCTTATTCCCTCAGGGATGAAGTGCTGTGTGATATGAATAGTGGAGGATATGACTATGTAGCCGCCATGTGTCCGTCAACGCACTTCGGTTTAATAGTGGTGGAGCAGCAATCTGCCCCTCGTCACAGGCAGCCTTAACAAGTTTCGCAATGGGTACGTCTACGCCTGACCTCTTAACCAGAGTACTCTGAGTTCTGGATAGTCATGGGGTGGGGTCTGCTGCGCATGTCTTCCACAAGTTGGTCGACAGAATGACCATTGTGGACATTGTGGTGCTGCTATGGGGTTTCAATCACCATTCTCTACGGTACCTATGCTATGTGTTTCCAGCAGCATTTAATGCCTGTTGGAGATATGATTACCAGCAGTAAACCCATCGATTACGTCAGCTCAATTGCTACAGCGGTCGTGCCACCCTCCGATTTCTCGTCCGAACCGACGGATGTCTGTTGAATCGGATCGACTCTAGCACCGCCTATACTCCAGGAGTTGCAGAAGCACCTGGCGGAGTCGATTCGTCACGCTCACCTGCCTATGCCTCAGGGGAATTGCCCCCCTCTGTTGGATTCCCTGTATTTGGGTATTCCGGGCAACATGACGCTCTGGCAGTGAACGGAGCACCCACAAAAATCGAAAGGAGGATGTTTTAAGTCGGGTTGAGAAGCAAGGCCGACCGAACGTTCTAGTGTCGCTACTGCTGGCGTTGTCGCGGCTGGTGGTTTCTCGTCACTATCAGACTTTCGCTTTTTGCTATTGTCGCATTCCGTAGATAGATCCATGCATGAGGCGGAGATGACTTGGTTGGCGGGCAGAGCCTTGCATCAAAGGACAAACAGCAGAAAACACAAGAGATTATGGGTGAATCTTGAAGAGAAGGATCTACTGACAGATCGCGCTGCACCTAACGATCTGGGCATTGTGCGAGGCGAGTCTGTGAACCGTCTGCAAAGGTACACGGCTGGCAGACTCTGGAGAGTGAGAAGAGCCCATCTGGTCTTCAGTTGACACGGGCTGGGCATCGATTACAATTATCCGTTGGGGAATGATGGGATTCTGGCCATGTCCAGGATCCAAGTGCGTCTGCGACGGCAACAACTGGCCCGCTGACTCGTCTTTGCTGTCGAATTCGACAGGCATTCGTAGAGAGCCGCACCCGCGGCGAAGAAGGATCTGCTCAGCTGTCCGCGCGGCAAAGAGGTCCGCCAATGGTCCGCCGGGCCTACCGTGATTTTTTTTACAGCGCCTGCAGTCTCTTGAGCAGAGTCACACCTAGACCATCGCAACATCCGCCCCCGACCAACCCCTCGGACAGGGAGCGTCACCAGTAGAATTCTGTTCTTTTGGACAGCTTAGTATCTCTAGACGGGACCACAAGAGGTGCGTAACCCCCAACCACTCCGCTTTGCACGCTGTATCGAAATGGTCTTTTTAACACTTCTACCTCTCGCAGAAGATAGGGTTCTTGGCCCCGGAAAAACCGCGCCTCCGCACACCCAGCGCTAAACCCGCCGAAAGAGCAGCGACGCCAGACACGCCGACAGACGCAGAGAGAACGAGGCTCCACCCAGACTCGCCCTGCCTTGGTCTCTACAGATTCCCGACCTAACCTTCAGTCTTCCAGTGGACGCCTCCCCTCATCTCCACCATCCCTCCATCACACCAGGTCACGCCAGATGCAGGTAAAGAAGATTACATGGCTGGGTCCCGCAGGAGTCCGCTGTTGAGAGATCAGTGGAGAGCCGCCAAAGACCCTGGAGACCGAGAAAGAGACCGGGACAGAGATAGAGCTCGAGGCCCAGACCGTGATAGAGGGAGGGACAGAGATCGTGATAGAGACCACCGTCACCGTCTGAAGGAGAGCGAATTGGATCGTCGACCACGGTCGCCGCCACCGCAACGCCGTGCTCCCCCATCCGACCGCGAAGCACCTCGACATCGCCGTGACTCTTCCCCCAGCATTGCGGGTAGGCGTGGTTCGGCCGCTTCTGGTCGTCCTACATCGAGGGAGGAACGCAAGCCGGGTGCTCGGAGGTTCTCCCCTTCACCGCTACGGTCCCCGATACGGTCCCCTCGAGTAGCCGATCGAGACTCTGAGCGACGCCGTCCACCAGAAGAGAGACGATCCGGCAGACCTCCTCGTCGAGACGATTCGCCTGCTGCACAACCTCCTTTGAAGCGCAGAAGAACTCGGAGTCCTTCGCCTCGCTCTCACCATCACCATCATCGTCGACACCGTTCTAAAAGCAGGGAAAGTCGTGATAGGGGCCATTCGGGAAGGCATCTGTCAGTGCGTGCTACGTCTCGTCGGAGATCGCCCCATCGAGAGAAGGAGCGTCAGGAAAGGGAACGTCGAGGCTCCATATCCCGCGAAGACCCGTTTGAATCAGACGATTACGGTAAATCGCGGTCCCGTCGCTCCAGGTCACCGCTACGTCGAGACGAGAGGAAGCACAGATCTCGTGAACGATCCCGCAGCGGTGGTAGTCGGAGGGACTACCATCATCGTGCTTCGTCCCGTGACACGTTTTATTCAAGGAACTCAAGATCGTCCGTATCTCCATCCCGGGATCTTCGAAGAGATCGAAGCATGAATTCGACAAGGCCCATCCAGTCCATTGTGGACGATTCGGAGAGGCCGCCATCCCCTCTTCGACCTATTCCCAGCTTCGACGCAGATGGTGCTGGTGGACCGATTGATGGCGAAAGTCGCATCCGGGAAGCCTTTCCAATGCATGGCATGCGAGCTTCCGATGTTCACGGCAATCAACGTCCGCGTCCTCCCCGACCTCACGTTGACACGAGACAATATTCAACATCGCCACAGTACGTTACTCCGACCAGCTCCTATCATGGATCGCCTTCTGGCTCTCCATATTCAAGTGGTCGAGGAGGATGGGGTGGGCAGCCTCCGTACCACGCACAGCATGGGTAAGTTACCTGGTGGGTCGATTCCCATTGACTAACTTGTACTCACTCCATTTGGTAGACAAATGCATGGCCATTCTCCCCCGTATCGTCAAAACAACTACGGTCCTCAGGGTCCTCCGCAGGGCCAGTATTATCAAACTCACCAGGGCGAATACAGTGGACCCCCGAACCACATGCAACAAGGATACTCTGGACCGCCTTACCGTGGAGGGCACTCTAGTTACCGGGGTAACTATCAAAATCAAGGTGACCGACGATTCTCTGGCCCCGGCCCTCAGAACTATAACAATGGACCTCCACAACGTGGCCGGGGTCACTTCAGCAACCTCCAGTGGACGGCATCAGGCTCACGAGGACGTGGTGGTCAACACAGCCCGCATACGACGCATGCGCAATCGTCACAACCTCCCTTTGTACAGCCTCCACCGAGTGAACGGATGTCCCCCGATATGGATGAGAGTGACAATCCTTTCAGACCGTCCAAGGATCTACAGGTGGAAGATCAAGGGTCGAAGCCAAACTCAGAAAATGGGGATGCTAAGAAGATGCCACCACCTGCTCGACAGTCCAGTACATCTTCAACCCCAGCAAAGGAAGGCGGTAAATTCAGCTTTGCCTTCAAAGCCAAGACAACATCTGCTCCAGTGCCGAAGCCTGTTCCGGACCTCGCGCAGCGGATGCAAGTGCGTGAGCCGCCCCCTCGAGCGGTGGAACCACCCCGGAGTAGAATGTCTAGCGGACCACCTCCCAAATTTAGACACGATATACGCCTTGACCGGAGAGACCGTGAACGTGACCGAGAACGAGATCGGGACCGAGACCGGGATCGAATCCGCGATCGTGATAGAGATGATCGAAGAGATCCCCGAGACATCAGAACTCCGCGGGATATAAGGGACTCGCGAGATGCGCGAAGAGACGATCGTCGCTTTGATTACCGCGAGGATAGGAGACGAGATGACCGGCGACCAGATTTCCGATCCGAGCGTCGTCGCGAGCGCACCCCTGAACCGCCACCCAAGAAGCAAAAGAAGATCCTGACACGGATAAAACCGCGGCCGACTCTCTCGGAAGAATTTGCAGACTCGGACTCCGTGTATTATCGAAAGCCTGGCAATGAATCCGTCATCGGTGCAGGCACCTACGGCAAGGTCTTCAAGGCAATACACATCTACACAAAGAACAAGGTGGCATTGAAAAAGATTCGTATGGAGGGTGAAAAGGATGGATTCCCTGTCACGGCTGTGCGCGAAATCAAACTGCTCCAGCACCTTCGAAACCACAATGTTGTCAGCCTTCTTGAGGTCATGGTCGAAAAGAATGAGTGTTTCATGGTTTTTGAATATCTCTCGCATGATCTCACAGGACTGATTAACCACCCAACCTTTACCCTAACTGCGGCCCACAAGAAGAATCTCGCGAAGCAAATGTTCGAAGGCCTCAACTATCTCCACCATCGGGGTGTCCTTCACCGTGACATCAAAGCTGCCAACATCCTCATCAGCAACCAAGGGCTGTTGAAGTTTGCTGATTTTGGTCTAGCTCGTTTCTTCTCCAAGAGTCGCCAGCTGGACTACACAAATCGGGTGATCACCATCTGGTACCGACCGCCGGAACTGCTTCTTGGTGAAACAAGATACGGTCCGGCTGTCGATGTCTGGAGTGCCGCTTGCGTATATATGGAAATGTTTACAAAGAAAGCGGTTTTTCCTGGTGAAGGCGGTGAGATCAGCCAGCTTGACAAGCTGTACAATAGTCTCGGCACGCCCACTCGGGCAGACTGGCCAGATATCGTCGAAATGCCCTGGTTTGAGTTGATGCGACCCACGGAAAGGAAAAAGAGGATATTTGAAGATTTATACCGTGACGTCTTGACTCCTGCTGCCCTGGACCTCGTTGGACAGATGTTCCGTTACGATCCCGCGAAACGACCCACAGCTGAGGAGGTGCTCCAACATCCTTACTTCGTCTCTGAAGAACCGGCTCCTCAACAACCGGTGGAGTAAGTACCACATATCTTTCCCCCTCTGTATCTCGTTTTCATCCCTGCTGACATTCTCTCTTCACAGGCTGGAGAATATCGAAGGTGACTGGCACGAATTCGAGTCCAAGGCCCTCCGTAAGGAGAGGGACAGGGAGGCTCGCCGTGCGGAATACCAGAAGGAGAAAGAGAAGCGGAAAGCTAGCGCTTCGGTAGCTCACAGTGCTGAAAGAGACACAAAGAGGATGAAACATGAGGCTGGCGATAGTGCACACCCCCCATCACAAGCTGTTCAGCACTAGGGTGATGGTGTCTATCCCCAGTGGACAATTCGACATAGCACATGTGGGTGTCCTGGCCTCATACTGACAGATTAGTCGGTATATACTTGGAGCTAGGGCCACAATTCGCTCATGACCTGTACACATGATCACAGGGTGCGTTGACAATGAGGTTTGACTTGTCGAAGTGAACATGCTCCACCAGAGGAGAAGCAGGAAGGATATTCCATACTGCTCTCTCTTCTCGTGAAATGGCAGTGCATAAACCTGGGATACCGGCCGTCTTTCTAGGAGCAGATGCCACGTCGCTCTCCGTTTGTCCAGATGAGCGGGGCCTCACGTAGCGGGTATAGCAGCAGAGCTTATCCTCTTGCTCCCTGCCAATGGGGATATGTGGGTATGCTTCGACGCATATCCCTTGTATGTACTCTATCTAATCGAAGCGAAAAGGGTTACCCTTTGTGGTTTTATTTGTTTTACTCTTAGAGGCATGGCATGTATATAGAACACCATTGAGGATCGGCTCTTTGTTCTTTGTTTGAGGGCTGGGTGTCATGTCATTCAGCCGTCTCTCTAGCAGTTTTCTTTTTGGTTATCCCGGACGGGGATCTGCAAATTCTACGGGCATGTTGTTATCTTTTCTATCCAGAGTTCGTTCAATGGAACGTTTGATGCATTCTATTATTCTGTGGATGATGAGAAAGAGTCTATGCTAGAGGGTTTAAAACAATCGAGTCAATCCTAGGGTCTATCCCAAAGACAGGCTACCTGACCTCTTCGCATTCGAATACACCCGTCTATGGCATTTACTCATTACGCACGTACACTTCCCCGGGCATGTTCTGTTATTAAACTTCGGCCTCCTCATCGTCCCCCTTCCCAGCATGGTTAGATTTGGATCTGTCAAGATGATGAGATGTTTAGGGATTCGATAGGACGGGATGGGTTGTCTTGCTCGAGAAGGGGGTCAATGGACGTGGCGTTGCAGGGGCATATGAGGTATACGACAAATTGCAAGGTGTTGAAATGGGAAGGATCTTCATCCACCAGGACTCTTTCCCTTTCCCATCTACATCTTCGAACTCTTATCTCCCGCCACGTACTCCGAGCTGATGGCCGCCTGGATGAGCTGGTTCGCGATGGCCGTCGGGGGCGGCAGCCTCAGGTTGCCCTCCTTGTAGTGCGGCCCGGGCGCCTCGCCCAGCGAGCTCGTCCCGACCCGCAACGCCTCCTCGACCTCGGGGATCTCGAACCACCGCGCGTCCTCCAGCTCCGGGTCGTGCTTCAGACTGATCGTCTCGTGCGCGGGGTCGCTGACCTGCGCGATGGCCCCGATCATCAGGTTCGCCGGGTACGGCCACGGCTGCGACGAGTGGATGATCACTCGCGACAGGATCACGCCGGCCTCCTCCCAGACCTCGCGGCGGACGGCGTCCTCGACGGATTCCGCGGGCTCGATGAACCCGGCCAGCGTCGAGTACCAGTGCGGCGGGAAGCGCTTCTGCCGGCCCAGGAGGATGCGTTTGCCGTCGCAGGAGAGGACGGCAACGATGATGGTCGGGTCTGTGCGGGGGAAGGAGAGGTTGGAGATGGTCGTGCGTGTGCTGCACGGCGGACGCTCGGGGGATTGGCCTTTCTCGAGCAGGGCGGCGTCCCGGGGCGGACAGGCGCGCTTGGCTCCTGCGTTCACGGAGAGCGTGGTGTGACCGCAGGTGCCGCAGAACGTGTTGCGCGTGTTCCAGTCCATCAGGGCGCGGGCTTGGGCGTAGATGGCCGCTGTATAAACAAACATACATTATTAGCAAAACCCTCCGTCAAACCATACAGAATATGGATTATATTTCGCACCTTCATCCGCCGGCAACGTCATGACCATCCTCGTCTGTAAGAACGTAAGCCCCCTGCCCTCCATGATCTCCACAACCTCCTTCGCATGCGCCTGCTGCTCCGCGGACCCCCTTGACGGCGTCACTTCCAGCGCGAAATACGGCGTCCCCGAATAGATCTTCCACGTCAACCCGCCTTCCTTCTTCTCCTCATCCAGCCCCAGGAAGATCAGCTGCGGCTGAGTCTTCCGCGAGTCGTAGTTCTGGATCATCTCCTCCTCGGACCTGTCGAAGAAGTCCGCGGGCACGAGCTTCTCGACATCCTTGTACTGCGCGTAGGCCAGCTCCGAGGGGGACCGGGTCAGCGGGGCCAGCTGGTTCAGGAGCACGAAGCGCGTCGAGGGGTGCTTGAGGGCCTGGGAGAGAAAGGGGTGTTCGGTGCGGAGGAAGGAGAGGCGGTTGAGGGGAGAGCCTGGATGGAATTAGTATACAAGTTAGGCACATATATGGGTACATATATTAGAATTGCGTCGCGGAAAATAGGAAAAAATTGAATATTGGTCATTGTAGGAGTAAGAAATGCTTACTGGAGAAGTAGTTGACGGTCTCCTTGCCGAATCGGCGAGAAAGCATCGATTCCAGCTGCGTATGTGCTGGCGCGGGGACTTGGGGCTGGGTGCTCATGGTGATGGAGAGTGGAGATTGCGTGAGGATCTTGAGATACACGGGGGGGGGGAATAGAAAATAGGAAATAAGGAAGAAGAGATAAAGAATGTTCTATATTATATCAAACTGGAGAATATAAAAGATACCAGAAAAAGCGGGAGGGGGCCATCCCGGGGCCATCGGGCTGTTTCTCTGGTTTCCCCGCTGGGAATTAATCAGCTCCTCGATGCGATGCCCGAGGATCAGATACGCCGCCTGCGCATGTAACCCCGATACCACGATACACCGCCATCCTCACTGTAAAAGTGTCGATACACCGGTCGCGGCCGGTAACACGTGCGCCGGGATTCCCCACACACGTCATGCTGATTGTTCCAGCTCTTCCTGCCGGCGCTCCGCTTGATAGAGCAAAAAGAGTCCTTTCTTTCTGTTGTCTGTATATATCCTCAGATCTTGCTGCACGTTGCCCCGCCGCTGTTTGTTCCTGATCAGGAAGATCCAATTGATCTCGTCCGATCGTGACGTTCTTGGCTGCAGTGCGGGGAATCCTGCAGCGCTCCGCCCTTCTCCGATTTGTTAACAAAGCTTCCCAAGGTATATCAGCTCCCACATTCTCTCACAAATATATCCATCTGAGCTCCGGTTCACTCTATATCGACCGCCAGAAAGTGATCGATTCGACACCGGTTTATCTCCAACCGGACATCATCCAAAATGGGCCATCTCGTCACCCTCGCGACCTGGTAATGACCCCACCTTCTGCCCCGCGTCTGTCGAAGAGAAACAACATCGCTGATACAACTCTACAAAACAAAAAGCTCCCTCAACCAGTGGGCCCTTGACTTCGAAGGCAATGCTGAACGCATTATCGAGAGTATCCGCCGTGCCAAGGAGGCCGGTGCGACCCTGCGTGTCGGTCCCGAGCTCGAGATCACCGGCTATGGCTGCCTCGACCACTTCCTCGAGGGCGACACGTTCCTGCACTCGTGGGAGATGCTGGCCCGTATCATCGACCACCCCGATTGCCAGGATATTATGTGTGATGTTGGCATGCCCGTCCGCCACCGCAATGTCCGCTACAACTGCCGTGTGATCTTCTATAACCGCAAGATTATCTTGATTCGGCCGAAGATGTGGTTGGCTAACGGTATGAGGGTGCATTTTGGATATATATGGAGGTCTTGCTTTTTACATTGATCGCGCTGACAATTAGCTTTCTCTCAGATGGACAATACCGTGAAATGCGATACTGTATGTCTTGCTCCTTTATGAGATATCTTTTTTGGCCTGCACGAATGCTGATTCGGAAGCAGTCACGCCATGGCAGCGCGTGCGAGAGGTTGAGGACTACTACCTCGAGTCAATTGTGGGAAAGATTACCGGACAGTACACAGTCCCGTTTGGTGATGCTGTCATCAGCACCAAGGACACCTGCCTTGGGTTGGAGACTTGCGAGGAGCTGTTCACTCCTAACGGGTATGTTTTTTTCTGTCACGGCTGTTTGAACTATCTACTGATATTTTGTAGTCCTCACATCCCGTACAGTCTTAACGGTAGGCCGTATTGCGTAGAAGAATTTATTTGCTTTTCTGACATGCTGTAGGCGTCGAGATTATCTCCAACTCGTCCGGAAGCCACCACGAGCTGCGAAAGCTTGATACCCGTATAAACCTGATTACGCAAGCCACGAAACTGGTATTTTACCTTAGAGTAACAGTTGAATAGGATACGCGATACTGACTATTCTCCCAGTCCGGGGGTATCTATCTCTACGCCAACCAGCAAGGCTGTGACGGAGACAGACTATACTACGATGGTTGTGCAATGATTGTAGTGAACGGCAATCTCGTTGCCCAGGGTTCTCAGTTCTCTCTCAACGACGTCGAGGTTGTAACGGCTATAGTTGATCTTGAAGAGGTCCGAACCTTCCGCAGCGCCCCCAGTCGAGGCCTGCAAGCCAGCAAGCAGGAGCCCTATGTCCGGCTAGAGGTAGACATGAGACTGTCTAAACCGTCAGGCGATATTGATCCCAGTGTCGGACCGTCTGATCCTATCGAGCCAAGATACCACACCCCTGAGGAGGAGATCGCTTTGGGTCCGGCCTGCTGGCTGTGGGACTATCTTCGCCGAAGCGGTGCTGCCGGATTCTTTGTCCCTCTCAGTGGAGGAATTGACAGTTGCTCCACTGCTGTCATCGTGTTCTCTATGTGCAGACAGGTGATGATGGCTATAGAGCAAGGAAACCAGCAAGTCATTCAGGATGTCCGCAAGATCTGCGCTAAGCCCGTAGATTCCGACTGGCTTCCATCCAGTGCCCAGGAGGTCTGCCAGTATGTATTCACATTTCCTTTCCATTTGACGCTGCTAACATGCCCCAGCTGTATCTTCCACACTGCCTTCATGGGCTCGCAACACTCCAGTGCGGAGACGAGAGGACGAGCGAAGGCCCTTGCTGCAGATATCGGGTCATACCACATCGACATGAACATCGACACAGTTGTGAGCGCACTGACGAACCTGTTCACTGCTGTCACCAACTTCCAGCCCCGGTTCGCTGTCCATGGTGGCACGTTCGCCGAGAACGCGGCTCTGCAGAACATCCAAGCTCGTATTCGAATGGTGATTGCCTATCTGTTTGCGCAGATGCTTCCGACTGTTCGCCAGCGTCCGGGAGCCGGTGGTCTCCTTGTTGTAAGTTGCACATCTGAAATTAGTGGAATTCTTGGATCTAACTCCTTGTCAGCTTGGATCGGCGAATGTGGACGAGAGGTATGATTTTGCTAGTCAATATACGACCGATCCGGTCACAGCTGACTGTAAACCCTAGTCTTCGTGGCTACCTCACGAAGTATGACTGCAGCAGTGCAGACGTGAGTACTTCGTATGAGTGATCCTTGGCCTCTCAGAACTGACATATCCGATAGTTGAACCCCATTGGATCGATATCCAAGGTCGACCTTAAGAAGTTCGTGAAGTATGCCAGCACTGCCTTCGACCTGCCTATCCTCGAGGCATTCCTCAACGCCACGCCGACTGCCGAGCTGGAGCCCACCACGTCTACCTACATTCAGTCCGATGAAGCGGACATGGGCATGACGTACAAGGAGCTGTCAGTCTTCGGACGCCTGCGGAAGGTTTCGAAGCTTGGTCCGTGGTCCATGTATGAGAAATTGCTCCACATCTGGGGCAATGACTTTAGCCCTCGGGAGATCTACGAGAAGACACGCCACTTCTTCCATCACTATTCGATCAACAGACACAAGATGACCGTTTTGACTCCAAGCTACCATGCGGAGCAGTACTCTCCTGAGGACAACAGATACGATCTGCGGCAGTTCCTTTGTAAGCTTCATATCCCAGTCGCTTTGTCTTCTCTGGAAGTAGAATACAACTAACTGTCGATTTTCAGACCCGAAATTCACCTGGGCGTACAAGAAGATGGAAGAGAACGTCAAGATGTGGGAAGAAAAGGGCTGGTCCACCGCCAAGTCACAGAAAAAGAGTGTCAAGGCGGATTAGACAGCAGACCGGTTGGTAAGCATTAGTACAGCTTCCTGGTACATTCTCAGCTAGGGGACTACAGATATGATGGGAGGTACCTCTCAATCGGGGCTCTGCGTGACTCTGGAGTTGGCTAGGATCGTGTCGGAAGGTTTTCTGCTATTTTAGAAGACAACCTGAAACTTGTATCTCTGTCTTGTGTCTGTACATGTGCAGGTCTGCTCAACCTTTTATTCGATCATCAATCTCTGCGGTTGCTCTCTCAGAGTTTTTACGTTAGAAAAGGTATATGTATTGATCTTATGATTGCCGTCCAGTGGATTGGACTAAATACATTCCCTGAAACATGGTAGCACGGGCCTGTCTTCTTTTGTTGAAACTTGAACAAGTTGGACTTCTCCATTCCCTAATTGTTCACCCACATGGCCACATGGCTTATTCCAGAATGAAGTTGGTACTATGGAATCTCCAGGAGGATACGTCTGGAATCTACGCTATGCAGGGTCATTCCAGAAAAAGCGCAGACAACGCCGTAGTCATTTCAGAAGTTTTATTCGCAGACAGTATCTCGATATCTGCCTTGAAAAAGATAAGTACCCAGCACTCAAAGAACCCCGCCTATAACCTAACACTCCCCTCCCTCAACGCCTCAACCAACGCATCCACCACCTCCGGCACCACATCCAACATCCTCCCTTAGCTCCCAACCCAGATACCTCCTCGCCCTCGACCCCCTCACCCGCATATGCCCACACAGCGTCGGACACAGATACGGATGAAACCGCTCCGCCTCCTCCGGCCCCGACACCTCCTTCGCCTCAGCACCAATCAGCCCACGACTCTTGAGCGCAGCATCAATCGCACCGATGTAGTCTTTTAGTTCGGTGAAGCCGGTGTCGACGAAGAAGTATCCGTTCTCGTTTCAGATGGGCAATTGTCCATCTACATCTATATCCTCCGGGTTAGCACTAGGACCAGGGTTAAGAAGGGCCCGATCAAGCAGTCTCATAAAAACAGTCGCGAGATCCGCATGATGGACGTAGCTGAATGATGCCCGCCCCTGGCCGAGTTTGAGACAGTGCCCCTGCGCCACGAAGCGCTTTATCAGATCGGGGAGGGAAAGGGGGAAGGTGGTGTGGATGGACCAGTTGGAGCGGTAGACGATGGGCGGGTTGATTATTGCTGTGTGGATTAAGCCGGCGGTGGTTTTGTGAGCGGATAGAACGATCTGACTATTCAGTTTTAGGTAGGCAGTTAGGACCTCTTTGCTATCTAGGTACAATACCATACAGGTATTATGTATGGCTTGAAGAGGAAACAAAGGGTGTATATTAAGGTTTACCTTCTCAACATCCCGATGCGGTCTCTCATCCGGCAACGACACGATCTCGGCCAGATCCTCGATGTCATCGTATACTTTCGGAGCGGGGGTACTTCTGTCGCCGTACTGATGCACGATGAACGCCCCGGACGTGTGACGGAGGTATCGGGGCGTGTTGTTATTGCCCTTTTCTTTGGCCTGTCTTGTTCTGCTCCCTTTCTCAGGCCACGGATGATTGCCTGCGCGGCACCGACGTGGTCGACGTCTGCGGCATCTTCATCATGCCCACTTAGTCAATCATCTTTCTATAAGTACAAATCAGTAGGGGAAGAAGGAGACGATTATTAATAACAACATCCGCCCTCCCCGCCTGCTTCTCCAGCAGGGTGGAATCATGCAGGGTCCCTAGCACAGGTTCCAGCTCGACATGCGGGTAGAGAGATTTCAAACTAGATGCCTTCTCCGGCGTACGGACCAGCGCGGCGATCTTGAAGTCGGGATGTCGCTGCACGAGCTGGGACAGGATTGCGGAGCCGATGAGGCCGGTGGAGCCGGTTCTGGTAGCATTTTTCTTTTGTTAGTGGAGATGTAGAGTACTCGATGTTGATATAGGTAAGACGTAGATGGATGAATGAATGAATGGAACGTAGGAGATAGTAATAATATGTTGCTGTGGGGATAAGCTATACTGTACTTACATGAAGATCTGGGTCATTTTGAAAAAAAAAAAAGATTCGGTTTTAAATATCGTACTGCTATGTAAACGTAAACACTGGTGTAACCAGACAATTGAATAATATGCAATATTCTAGGTGAATAGTTAGAAGAGGTATTTGTGACGCTCTCTGATAATAGAACCTGAAGTAAGTAGGTATATATACACATATACTAATCTCAGCTCTCAAATTGATGAAAAGTCAGACACGAAGAAATAAGATCTATTTATTTTATATAGTGATCTGTTTTTACCCCGGTCTATCTATCATTAAACCGGTTAAAAGGCAAGGGACAGGTAAAACATCATGAATTAGTAATAATCAGTTCCGCGAGAGCAAGATCCTGCGGGGCTGGTCTCGATCGATGGGGCCGTGATTTTTGGGATGCGGGTAAAGCTAGGTGTGGTCCCTGCCATGTTTTTAAATCGGATTGACCCTACTTTAAATGAATTGTACATGCTGTGCAGACAGTAGTTAAATAACAGAGGACTCATCTCAATTACGATGGATTTACGCACATACAGTACGTTCAGTGAATACAAAAACAGCCCCAAAGAATAAGATACAGCGCCAGCGACTAGTCTCGGTTCGGCAGTTGATAAAAGGTCATTGCCTTGCCAAAGTACTCCGTATCTACTACTGATAAGATAGGGATAAGATAGGACGCAATTTTATTTTTTCTTGTTCCAGCATGGGAAGTAAGATTCCATTCTGATTTGGCTATATTACGAAAAAACAAATGCCGCCGATTTTTAATTGTTCAAGTGACCCCCCCCCATACAAAATACAGGTATGTACGTACCTGACGCTTCCATAAGCCTGTTTCAACGCCAGATACCAGGACAATGCAAAGACAGGGGGATGATAAAGGAAATACACAGGGATAGATTGGAAACATAGATACCATTCATGTTGCACGATATGGCTTCAAAGAAATAGAGAGAGGAGAGAAAGAGGGAAGGACAATCAGACAAAGGAAATTCGTTCAGAGTAGGACTGGAAAAATATGTCTGGAATGTGACTGGTTTATTTCCAGAACCAGCCGCCCTTCGAGCTGCTGTCGCCATCGGAGCCTTCACCATTTGACGCATGCTGCTGTCGCTCAGAAGGATTGCGCACTTCCACATCTTCATTAGTCTCTTCCCGACCGTCCGCGAAGCGCCTGGTCTTCACGGTCTTGGTCTTGATGGAGCCGTCGGGAAGCCTGATACGCTCCACACTGGTCCTAGTGGACACGACTCGAGGCTCCGCAGGAGTCACCTCCGCGGATTCTGCCTTGGCAGCCGGCGCGACTTCGGTGCTCGGGGCGGGTTGAGCCTCGGGAGCGGGAGTCTTGCCTTCACCGGAGACTTGGTCCAACCAGTTCTCCGTTTCCTGCTTCTTCTTCGCATCTGCCCGCATCCACTTGCGACGGCTCTCTTCCCATTCATCTCTGTTCATTCGTCGTCTCTCGTCGAACAGAAGACGCATGAGAGGGCTCTCAGAAAATGCTCTGAAGTACTCGCGCTCACGCGCCTCGATGTCCTGGAGGAAGCGGTCGTACAGATCGAGCTCGGTCATGGCCTCGGTTCTCGCGGAATCGGCATTTTCGGAGTCTGACTGCACATCGGCCTTGAATTTACCGTCCTCTCTCTCCAAGGTGATGCCAGTCCGAGCCTGATCGCTCGGTCCAGCGACGTACTTCCAGCGGTCACCCAAACTGCCCCGTTCAACCAACCCACGCAGCCAGTCATTGCCAGTTTCTTTCTTGGCCACAGCCTGAGTTTCCCGCTCCAGCATGGGCTTTCCATTCTCTAGACGCAAGAGGTCCTCGAAAGCCTCGCGCCAACGCGGCTCCGATGGGTCTGTTTCTTCGGAGGTGAACTTCAAAGAGGAGAAGAGGGACGAGAAGATTCCCTTCTCACGGTTCGCCCGCAGACGGGATTGGCGCTCGAGATGCAGTGGGGAGTAAGGACTGAACAGGATATAGGGTACCGGCCAGGCGCTGGAGTCGTGTTCGCTCAAGAAATCCGGGAAGAAGGGAGAGAAAGAGAACGGGCGGAACAGGCCGAAGGAGGAGAAAGGAAAGCGGTCTTCGAACCAGGGTCTGTCGAAGAACGAATCGAAACCAAACAGATCAAAGGGTCGACGATGGGCATAGTAGCGCCACCGGTCGAAATCATCCCAGTCCGACCATCGTGTCCACGTCGATGCAGATGAAGGACGCTCGTAGCGCGACGCGTTATCCTGACCGTTCGATGAGTCACTTCCGGCACCCGAATCTCCTCCAGACTGGTCATCTCCGCTCCGTCTCTGTCGAGTATAGTCCCGATAGCCGCTCTCATCCGTATAGATCATCCAGCGATCGTGGGAAGGTGGGACAATGAGAGACGGCAGCCCCATTACAGAGTGAAGCATGTTGGAGATCTGTTCATCGGCATAGCGGCGGAACGCGACAAAAGGGTTCTCTTCTTCATGCCAGTTCCGGGGTGCCTTGGGCGGCGGGGAAGGGTTGTTGGATTGATTGTTAGGTTGGTTTTGCTCGCGAGCCGGGTCGTTCTCGGAGGAGCCTGCCATGATGGCTTTCGGGGGTTGCAATATTCGGAACAAACCAGAAATCGGTAAAATAGCAATGTTGTCAACAGTGAATTGGCAGCTCGAGGCGCCGTTGGAATATAAATCAGTGGGAGCTGTTGGGGAGCTTCGCGGGACGGCGGGTCGCCCCTAATCACCACGTGACGCAAGGCAAACCGCACAAACTCGCCGCCGGCTGGTTCTCGTCTCTTCTGCGCCCTTCGGATTCCTTTGCCTGTTGACGATCCTCGTGCTGATCCTTCGATTAGAAGGCCAGATGCCATCCATTCCCTTGTTTCCGCCAGCTTTTCAAGGCCACGCTGCTACTAAACGCGTCCTCGTGTTGATATGCCTGCCCCACATCATCTGCAGCAGATCAGGATCCGTGCTGAGCGCTTCCTACTAGTGGGGCTTAAACCCAACGTATCTGCTCAAATATGCTCTAACGTGATATCCTTTGCTATAGGCTTTTTCTCTGGCCTTTCCACAGTTTCAAATTTCAGTTATGAAAATTGTTTAATCAAGAAGTTTCAACGATAATTTGCTAAAGGGTTGTTTTGCACGAAGCGACAGAATTGTTTTCATAGGTATTCTACATTTCCAGATACTACAGTCGTTCCAATGCACGAGATACCATTTTTCATAACAGTTTGACGCAGCTAGTCGTTGTTCCTCCAGATTATGCTTACAGCGCATGCATGCAAAATATTTCCTGAAAATCTTGTTAAACTCCCTTTGTTCAAAGACGAGGCCGGTCTTCGAACTTCGACCACGCTTCATCGAAGCCTGTTGAGCGGATCCACAGGTCGCCCGGGCCGCTCACTGAGTCGATAACTGCAACAGTTGGAATCAGTATTCTTAGGTTGAACACGTGTAGGAATTTAGCAGCTGAAATCGACAAGGCTGTCACTTACTCATGTTCCCTATCTTCAGCCACATATCTCCCTGGATAATGAACCCCCTTTCTTTCCCCCCAGCCTCGAATGGCTTGCACACCCTCTCCCCGTTCGCCACAGCTCTCACCATCTTTGACACGTGTCCGTCGTCTCGGGAGTGCCTGATGCTGCTATCGAATATAGCCTTCCAGTCTCTCGAGGGCTGGTAATTCGTGATCTCCTCGAGAAGCAGGTTCGGTGAACCGCGCGAGACATACATCGCGAGATCAACACGCCCCTTCCACTCCATGAGACGGAGTTTTGCACGCGTGCTGAGTGATGGGAGGGAGAGGAGCGCGGGGAAGAAAATGGAAGAGTTGACAGAGTGCATGTAGAAGAAGTCGAATTTGATTTCCTTGGGTGGGCGCTGTGCGGCTATCGTGTAGTATACTGCACAATTTCAGGTTAGTAAATGTGACACAGTCAATGGGAATTCCTGGAAATATCTCCGAAAGGAAATTTCACATCTGCAATGCAAAAGAGAGCAAAGGATCCTCACCAACAGCATTAATCATCTCCGCCATCTTTTCTTCCACCTGGTCCGCGGAGACAGTGTACTGACTCGCATATTTGATCATTTCGTCTGGAGCCCGCAGGAGGACGCCTTCGCTGATTTTATTGCCGTCCGACCACTGCACGGACTCCACAAGTTTCTTGTCTGCACGCATCTCATCGAGCAGCTGCAGGATGGTTTTTGTTCCGCGCTTGCCAATGCCCCCCGCAGCCTTCTCTGCCGGGATTAGGAACTTTTCAATCCAGTTGTCGTGGACTGCGGCCTGCGCGAGAGCCTGAGCCACGATGGCGGGCTGGTTGAACTCGATGCCGAACCCGAGGTGAATTATCGGATGGAGGAATCCTTGAGACCGTTTTAGAATGTGTCTTCCCCAAAGGTGATATCAAATCTCGAGGAGAATGGTGAAGCAGCTCACCAGCAAACAACCGGACTAGCATCCCGTCAGCGTGCTCATCTTCAGCAAAAAGATGCTCGTTCAGGACAGCTCCAACGCCCTTGGCGTCGATCTCTCTCTGGAAATAGACGAGGAAGTTGGTGTAGTGCTCTTCCTTGTAAATATATTGTTTGAACTTGCTCTTGTCGCTCATTTCTTGGACAACATGCTCATCGACCGGATAGACTGGTCTCTGGTAGCTTTGATTTCGTTCATACGCGGACTTGATGATATCTGGTGTTGCGCCAAGGGCGTATATGGTCAAGATATGGTGGACAATGTGGTCTGCGTAGAGTTAGCATTGTAAACAGAAATCTCACAATCCTGCATTCTAGTAAAGAAATTCAAAGGATCATTAGAAGTCCTGACAGGCAATAGAGTGATGAGTATCGCTCCACTAGAAAGTAAAAACATAACAAGAATCGTATGCACTGTACTCCAAGATTAATATTATCGACACGACAGGCACTGTCAACTGGCAAATGACATAGTGCGGGACTCAAATCGTAGGCACCAATTATTGCAAAATGTCCAAATGGCAAACAAGAATATCCCCAGTTTTATACGCAGAAAAAGAGATACTCACTATGAAAGTGCATAGCATTAAAGAAGATATGGTGTTTCTCCATATCTTCCTGCAGGACCTCACTGGCCGCCTGTGCGGAGTCGGCACGCACCCCTACGCTGAAAACGCCCGAGTCGGTCGTGGACAACTTGATCCTTGTTGCTGTGGCCATGTTGCTAGCACTATTCAAGGGGGACGTGGTCAACAATCGAGAGCAGTGCTTTGAGGTGCTGTATTCTGTGAAAAGCTTATCCTTTCGGGTCGACAATATGATGCCGTTTCTTGGGCCTGCGGGGGATCCGGTGCAACCCAAATGGTTGCGTAACTGCAACGAAAGGCTTGAAAAGCGACCACTGGTAGTGATGCTATTTCTGAGTATCCCAAGAATTGGTTCTCTCGAGGAGAACGGCAATAACAATAATCGAGGATTGTAGGGAAGTGATGGTGGTGGGCGCATCAGGCAGTACCCTCCTTAAATAAGAGCACGGAGCACGTTCACTCCGACGGAGCTCAGACATGAATCATATGATGCAGATTAATTGCAAGGAAATTAAAAACCAGCCAAGAGGCTATCAGAAGTATCTGATGCAGGATAGCTCATAGCGGAGCGACAGAAAAGAGGCCGGCCGACCACTGAGCTTTCCCCACAACCCCGATACGTCATGGCCCGTAACGCAAGGTGATTCTTCAAGTTAGTAACGTCGGTACCTGACTGGTAGAGCTTCTAGTGTTGCATATGGGGAAGATCCACTGTTCGGACACCGTTAAGGCCGAAGGTCCGATGGGTGAAGGACACGGGATCTGGCGGGGTGTATATAGACTATCTATCGGAGATTCGGCGTACAGGAAATGCGGGCAATCGACAACCTTAACATCCATAATACTGAACGGCTAATCAGGGCATCGTCTTGCTTTTTGTTCCCCGCGCTTCAACGTGGCTCTACTTTGTAGCATTGGCAGTCGCCTAGCGTCCTTACTATAGTATTATTATTATTATTATTTTATTAGTGGCCGTTTCTACCTGTTATTACTAAGGTGTAGTTGAACTAACTATATAAATTGAAAAGGTGCTCCAGAATTTACTGCGTAAAGAAGTCGTGTAAGGCTGCCAGAAAACAAGAAATAAATGATGTTAGGAAGTTACTATTAAGGAAATAGACATGTCATGAAAGGCATAGGGACTGGAGTTACAATGCATTTGCCCGTTACTCGTCAGCGTGTCCCTGCAGCAATGTAAAACCAGAAATCCAGGAAACCTTATTTATCTATAACAACGGTTAGAAATGTAATATCTCGATTCCGTAGATTGGACCATGTTATTTGTACTTTCTATTTTCCTAGACACTCTAGTTTGTGGTCAGTAAGGTTGGTTAGTAATATACTGTAAGGCTAATAGCCAACTCGCGATGGACCACGAAGTCAGGGATGGAGTTCCTCATTTCACATTGCGAAGAAGCCATTGCTAAGCCATTCAGGCTCTACCCGTATGGCTACAGCCAGTGCAGACCAATATCGCTTGTATTGAGCTATGAACAAAGTAGATAAACTCCAACGTTTGTCAGAATCAGACTAGCGGAGGGATCGATAGCGCAAAATAGAAATTTATCAGACTGCGTGACTGCACTAACCAGGAATTGCTTAATAGTTGCAAACTCTTCGAGTAGTGTTGTACTCAATACCAATCTTGCGATTCTCGCCAATCTTTTAGACTTACTTCCCACACTTCCGGTTCCGTCTCTTGTGGAATTTCTTGCAACATCTCATGTCCCACCGCGTCGAGGAAGTCCCGTATTATGGACATATCTTCAGGCTCCATGCCATAAGCTTCCCCTATCTCGAAACAAAATTCAGACAGTCCCCGAACGTTCTCCCGGAGCGGATCCAGATTCCATTGAAGAGCTTTACGAAGCTCATCTGTTCCTTTCTTAAGACGCCCAATGTAGACAGATACGTTCAGATGAAGTCGTTTCAAGTTTCCTCCTTTCTCATAGGAAAAGCAATCCGCAAGTGCCTGGACACGGTCTCCGAAACCATACGGGTGGAACCATACAAGGTCACTACCAGGATGCCGCACTCCGAATGTGAAATTGGTTTGCTCTGGACTTTTATAAAGGTGCATTTCGAGCTCCAGTGATGTGATAAATCGAAAGGTCGATGGCAACCGTATGTAAGGTGGAATGTACTTGCCGAGGAAATGTATGCCATGTTGGTCAATAATGGCTTGATAGGAAACTGAACCGTACCATTCTTGCACGGCCTCTTGATATATGGTCCGATTTGTTCGAAGAATCGCTGGTGAGCAAGACTTGCCGTCTCGTCGCAGAGGAAATGGCCGATCAGACCCCAACCAGGTAGATATTGGGAGATCTGGAATAAGGTGACGGTATATCTGTATTCGCACTTCTGCAGGTAGCCTCAAAAAGGGGAAGAAAGACGATGGAGATGACAACGATGCAGATTGACCCATAGCTACATTAAGGCATTGGCTCACCTGTCTGCAAGGTATGATGTAGAATGGAAAGGTGCGGTGCGGGGTGAAGGAGAAATTGAGAAAGCGACCCTCTGTCATGTGACTATAGACAGCAGTTGTGTTGCCTATGGCAGTCTTTGTGGGCTTGATCAAATTCCTCAAAGGAGTATTCCGGCTTCTTTATTATGTCTGATTGAACGACTCGGAGTTAGTGAAGCCTGGATAGCTATGTTGCCAAAAGTTCTACAAAATTCCTTAAAACCTCCTTGACTTTGAAGGGAAGGCGCTGCATTTAAGTTGCTCTCAAGAATTTCCAGTGTCTCCCAATATGGAATTAGAATCCAATCAATGAAGAGAGGAACCAGTATAGTATATTATAAATGCAAAAGTTGATATAAGATTAAAGAGTATGAATGGAACTTCACACATATCCAATCCATTTTTAACAAAACTTTAAATACATCTGATTGGTGTTCGTGACGTCTGTTACCTTCCATGACGGCAAATTTGCTACAAATTAAGTAGTGGAGTTAGCCTGAGTATTGTAATATCTGCATCAATACTACCTATCGACGCAACCCCACTAATGGCATTGACTTGTTTCCTCTAGCAATGTTGAATGTCACTCATCGTATCTGGAGTCCAACTAATCGATCTACGCGAGGAAAAATATATATATATAATGAAAGACAAACGGCTTGATCCGAATGATTTCGATCTCTGCGAGATCACATTTCTGGAACATAAATCATTTGAACTAGATGACGTCGATCATTCGGAGATTGAATTTCTTGCAGGACTTGGAGGGAGCGAAGAGTCTGAGGTTTTTCTGGTCTCTGTCAGAGCCAAGGAGTATGCTATGAAAGTGGTACGTAGAACAAAGAGAATTTGTATAACGACTGGAGGAAAAAAAAGGAAAACAGGAACAGTATTTTCTAACCATCGCTCACAGTACCATATGGATCTAGACGAAATCCCAATTGATCAATCAGGGTATATCAGAGAGAACGCAGCCTATCGAAGACTGCATTCATATGGCCTCTGCGACAGGGGTTATATCCCTAAGTTCTACGGTTCCATCGAAGATATCGATACTGAAAACCGATAGCCCATTGTCTTCGCTAGCTCGGAGATCCGCAGCAAATGTCGTTGTACCATTTTTCGGAGCACCCAAAGCACGATCGTCAATGCCATCGTATCCTGTGATCGCGTCCAGGCAAAGAGTAACATCCATGACGGTTCGGGCAAGCGGACCAGCGTGGTCATTTATGGCGTCGTTGCTGGCAATTCCAGTATAAGGTACTAAGCCATGGGTTGGCTTCAGGCCGACACCTGATCGGAAAGAATTAGCATTGAACAATTGTATGGGTACCCAAGAGCTGTGGAACTTGCACCACAGCTATGCAGTCCTTTAAACAAATGGTTTTGCCGGTCAATTGCCCATTGACGGTGTCGTCCTTTAGAGAAAATGTATGTGCCCAAGCATTTCCAAGGACCTAATCTTCACTTGAAGGATGTCGGATGTTTTTGCGGGAAAATCGCTTGAGGTCAACTGGCGGTTCGTAGTCCGGGAGACTTGCGACCTTCTCAGCGCAGTCATGCAATGCTGCCAGGAGCTTCACATAGTCGTCTTCATCTGCGGCGGCAGGACTGAATCCAAGTTGTCCAAATATCCTCCTGACTTCTTCAACGGTTACTGGGCTTGATCTGGTCTATGTAAGCATGAATTTTCATCGATTTCTCTCTTATCATTCATTATTGTGAGCTGCAGAATGCGGGGAATGACTGAGAACAGAGAACGGAGACCTACGCGGAGACGGAGGTGAAAAGGACCGACATCCTCACGTGGTAAGAGGGGTGTTCAACTTCGAATAAAGCCTTCTGAACTTCAATGATCCCTTGGTGATACTAATGCTATTCTTTGGCTTATGATAGCTGAGAAAGCCCTGATACACCCCTCTTTAGTCCGGCCATTATCTCCCGGGAGGGACTTGATCCATCACCCACTCTTGGATACTAGCTACACTCCACTAGGAAGTATGTTACTAGCCAAAGTTTCTCCGGCAAGCAACGACGGCGTCTTATCAACAGGTCTTTTACGGTGTGCCGGATCCTCCGAATGAGGGGGAGGCACATCCCTTCCGACTAAAGTTCTTCCCCATCCTTATCTCTCCAATCCTATGGGATTCTAACAGAATAAAATCGAATCAAGATCGATAATCATGTTACCGATAGGGGTTTCCTGCGGGGTAAAGTTACTAGGAGGACGCTCAGATGATATATCTGTTCACAAGCCCATATATAAACTTGGGATGCCTGTGTCTGAAGCGATTCCAAGGATTCGTTTTGTTCAGGAACTGAACGCTCTACGGATTATACTTACGAGACAAGGTCAACCGCTATGATTGTCCCAGTCACATCAGAGGCGAAACCCTTCCAGTGAGACGATCACTATGACTTCCCAAGAGACATGGTAGGCTACGGGGAGAAGTCACTCAACCCCCAATGGCCGAACAACGCAAAGATCGCCGTCTCCTTTGTGATCAACTACGAAGAGGTGAGCTTCCCCTTGCCCCGGCCCTGAATCTGTCACAGTTTCTGATCTTTATTGTCTACCTAGGGTGCGGAGCGTTGCGTTCTTAATGGTGATGGAACCAATGAGGTGAACATCTGGGAAGGGGCAGGAGGTACGCCCCATCCGCAGGAGCGAGCGGTGAACATCGAGTCAGAATATGAATATGGCTCTCGATCTGGCGTATGGAGATTATTCCGCCTGTTCAATAAGTATAATATGGAATACACGCTTTACGCGGTGGGAAAGGCTATCGAAGACAACCCGGCCGTTGCGATATCTTCGGTTGAGAATGGTCACGATGTGGCGTCTCACGGGTATCGGTATGTTCATCTTAATACTCTCTTACTTCTAAGAGACGATGTATGTATCTGACATTCTAACCCAGCTGGATCGACTACCACACTCTCCCACCCGACCAAGAAAAAGAATACATCCGCAAAGCCATCACCACCATCCAATCCATCACCGGCTCAGCCCCCCAAGGGCTGGTACTACGGGCGTCTCTCTACTCGCTCCCGCGCCCTCGTCTGGGACGTCTACAAGGAAATGAACCTGCCCCTACTCTGGGAATCCGACTCCTGCGCCGACGACGTCCCCTACTGGGTCGACGTGCCCGCCGAGAAAGACTCCCTCAACAACAACCCCCAGGGCATGCTGATGATCCCGTACTCGTACGACTGCAACGACAGGAAGTTCAGCATTCCGAACGGGTTCAGCGCGCCCATGGATTTCTACGACCATGTCAAAGGAGCGTTTGACGTGCTGTATGAGGAAGGGGAGGCGGGGATGCCGAAGATGATGACGGTGGGATTGCACTGTCGGTGTATCGGGAAGCCGGCGAGGTTCGCGGCGCTGAAGAGGTTTGTGGAGTATATTGCGGAGAAGGAGGGGGTGTGGGTGGCGACGAGGACGCAGATGGCGGGGCATTTTCGGGAAAAGTTTCCGTATAGGAGGGGGCAGCTTGCGTAAACAGTTATATGAAATTGATGTAAATAAACCCTTACTTCTACTAAGTAGGTACCTACCGTACCTAGTTCCATCCATCCCATAGAATCATGGCAATTACGATTGCAGAGATACGGAACAAAGACAGATAAATGCCAGAGTTTGAGGAAGCAATGTGATTCCCGCTCATCGGACTCCGCCCTTTCGGATATCCCCGCGCTGATACCCCTCTTCGAGTCTTTATCAACTTTGCGATCGCCGATGGTTGATTCCTTAGTAATTGAACAGATATCCTGTAACTAATGCAACTTTGGAGATTTTGGTTTTATCTGATCTGAAGGGGGTTACTGATAATTTGAGCTACCCAAGATCTTTTAAAGACTATATCACATACTGTAGGTTTTAGCTAATGCATATTCTTTTTTGTTCCTTTTTTTTCTAGGGAGCAAATTTAGTACTGTACCTACTGCTTTTGGTATCTTGCGTTAAGTACTCTCACTGTATACAGCACGACATGTTTATATGCCCACAGGGATTATATTGGGATCTGTATTGTACTGTACAACCTGGAATAATCTAAAAAAAAAAATAAAAAATAAAAAATAAATCTAAATACCCATTCATTCTGAATAAAAGCCAACCGAATCCCCCCTCATTTCCTAGCCTCTTCCTCCTGCTCCTCGATCGTCAACCACGTCGTATACCCATCCTCCGGCCCATTCGGCATCGGACCGTAGAATTTACTCCGATCGTACTTGGTCAAGGGGTACCCCTCCCTCAACCTCCGCACCAGATCCGGATTGCTGATGAAGTACCGTCCGAAGAGCAGCGCGTCGTAGGCACCGCTCTCCAGCACGCCCCAGCAGTTCTGGTCGTTCCAGCCGCCGGCGGAGAAGAAGGGGGTGTTGCCAAAGATGGAGCGGAACATGCTGAGGTCGACGTTGGAGAGGCCCCAGGATTTCAGGAAGGAGTCTTTTTGCTCGGTGCTGAAAATTTGTTCGTAGCGCTGGGTGGTTGTTCGAGTTAGCAATAATGTATAGATATAAAAAGGTACAATTAAAAGAAATATAAATCCAACATACCGGCTCAATAAAACTAACATACGACATCCGCGGGTGCATCTCCTTCAACCTCCGACACAGATACCCCCACGTCTCGACCCTCTGCTCCCCCCTCGTCTGATTGAACAGTCCAAACGGACTCAGCCGGATCGCCATATTCTCCTCCCCGATCGTCTTGGCCAGCTCGTCCATGAGCTCGAGGGCAAACCGACACCGCTTCTCGGGAGTCCCGCCGTACTCGTCGTTTCTCTTGTTGATGTTCGAGCTCAGGAACTGCTCGAGCAGGTACCCGTTCCCGCCGTGGATCTCGACGCCGTCGAACCCGGCCTCCTCCACGGCGCTCTTCGCGGCGCGGCAGTAATCCTGGATCGTCTGCTTGATGTGCGGCAGGGAGAGCTCGATCGGAGGGTTATCGATGTAGCGCGGGGGTTCGGTCGCCCCGACAGGGGCGTGTGTGTAGCGCTCCTCGGGATCGTCCCAGGGCGACGCGGAGGCCGAGACGGGCGGGGAGCCTGTCATGGCGGGGATCGTGGCGCGGCCGGCGTGCCAGAGCTGGGCGTAGATGTAGCCGCCTTTGGCGTGGACGGCGTCGACGACCTTTTTCCAGCCTGCTACCTGTTCCGGGAGGAAGATGCCGGGGACGCCGGGCATGCCGTTGCTCTAGATAAATAAAAATCCCGTGAGTCAATCAACCAGTCATTCAAATCTATCGTAGTCATTTTTCATATCGAAGAGATTGAAATTACCTACCTCCAACGACGGCGGAATCCCCTCCGAAATCTGCAACCCTCCCTCGGTCGCGCGCTGCGCGTAATACTCCACCATCACATCGTTGGGAACCCAGACCCTGTTCGGGTTCTCGGGGATACTCTCCTTGTTCAGCGGGGTGCCTCTGTTCCTCGTCAACGGGGCCATGATGACCCGATGCTTGAGCGTGATCTTGCCATTGGCAATGGTCAATGGCTCGAAGAGCTTGGATTTTGCGCCCTTGATGACTGTCATGCTGGGCAAGTAGTATAGTTGGAGTCAGACAGCTTCACGCTCTCAAACACATGAAAGCGGGGGGGAGGGAGAGGATCGTAGGATAACTTAATATGTACCCTCCATAGTAGCTCTTCTCGGAATTTAGAAGGCTAAAATCCGGCGAATGTCTACTGCGTAGAGTTTAACTTACGTAATGTAGTAATAACCAGACCCCGGAGCCAATCAGGAACCTACCTGGAAGGTATTGATTATCAATCAGCTGGGCAGAGATTGTTGCACGTGCTAACATGTTACAGTATGCCTGGGGTTGCGATTACCTAGCATGTACATGTAGTGCGGGGTGTTCGTGTCGATCGCATTGGTCGAATCAGTAGTATGGAGATCTCTTTATCTGATCGGGTACACTAGATTGCTGTATCCTGTTTTCGAGCCTAGTATACAGGTCATCTACCTCTCAATAAAGAAAATTTAGGTGCAGTACTACGGTGCACAGATAGATATAGAGTCCAATAATGGTATTTCCAGAGCCCATCCTCTGGAAGTAGAGAGAAAAGCTCCCACTTGATCTTCGACTACTCGAGCTCGGATGAGTAGCCCTAACCCAGAGCTACACTGCATCAACTTTCGTGGATAATAGATGATTCTTACTGGTTAAGATAAACTGAAACTCGTCTACTATATAAAAATACATGCGCTCAATTTCCAAATTGACTACCCGTCAATTCAGTATCCATTGTGGACAACTTCTCCGCACGCCATCGCATTCCCAATGCAACCAGAAGACTATGTATGTTCTCTCCATCCATCTCAACGCTACAAAACAACTGGAAAAATTTCCCCACCCAAATTACAATTTGTATGTATACGATGTTTCCATCAGCTTTAGTATATGTATCAAACCCCATAAAACACCGCACCGCACCGCACCCAACCAATCCAAAAGGTCAAAAATAAAACGGAATTTCAGCCATCTTTCAAGACTGACTACCGCATCATCTTCATCTCCTCCATCTCCTTCTTCCTCCGCTGCCGCTCACGCTCCAACTTCCTGAACAGCGGGTGATGTCCCACCTTGTCCTTGAGCTGCTTATTCCTACTCTTATTGTATTCAATATACGCCATGTCTTCACCACCAGCAAGCCCGCTCAGGGTCGCCGCGCTGCGCTTCACGCCGGCAGCACCCTTCTTCGCGCCCTTGCCGCCCTTAGGTCCGCCAGAGCGCTCGCTGAACAGGTCGTCTGTGACGTGCTCGACCTCAGCGGAGGTCTCGTTCTGCAGCATCACCTCTTGCAGAAGCTCGCGGCGTTCTGCGGGAGTGGAGTACGCGAGGCCCTCAAGGTTCTCAATACCCTGGAGGTGGGTGATGACCTTGAAGGCATAGCCCTGGTCGACCAGGAAGGCCTGGCGCTTGGAAGAGTAGAACATCTCGTCTGTGTCCTTCGAGACAAGCGAATAGAAGAAAGCGTTGAAGCCCTCGTCGTTTCGACGCTTTGCTCGGAGGATACGGCCGAGACGCTGGGCCTCCTGACGACGGGAACCGTAGTGCGAAGAGATCTGGATGAGGCAGGTTGCTTCCGGCAGGTCCAGGGAAGTGTCTCCGATCTTAGACAGGAAGATGGTGTTGACCTGTTCGTTGTGCTGGAAGTTTTCCAGGATGCGCAGGCGCTCGTTCTGCGGCGTGCCACCGTAGATGTACGCCTTGTTCAGCTTCAGCGCGTACCTCTCCAGCGCATACACGTTGTCGGAGAAGACGATCACCTTGTCGCCTCTCTTCTCGTGGTAATCGATGAGGTACTGGCAGGCCTGGAACTTTCGCGGATTCATGATGTACAGTAGAGCAGCCTTGCGCGACTTCTCTCTCATGTACTCTGAGTAGAATTCGGTCGTCATCGGACACCACACCTCTGCACACTGGACCTTGGCGATATGTCCCTGCTCAGCCAGCTCCATCCAGTTCGCCTCGTACAGCTTCGGTCCGATAAGGAAGTTCAGATCCTTGATCTTGTCATCTTCACGCAGCAGTGTGGCCGTCAGACCAAGCTTCGTTTGAGTCGCGATCGCCGACGTGACCTTTCGGAACATCGAGGCTGGAACGACGTGGACCTCGTCCAGGATCATCAGACCCCATTCCCGCGACTGTATCCAGTCCATCATCTTCTCGGCATCATGGGATCGCGCCCGGGTCTGGGAGACCATGGAGTAGGTCGACACGATGATACCAGTAGACCTCTTGAACTTCTCCTTATTGTCGGATGTGAAAATCGCAATATCGCTCGGATCGATATTCGACCATCGCAAAAATTCGTTCCTCCACTGCACGACGGACATGGAGCTGGTGCAAAGCACAATCGTGCCCTTCTTAATTGTACAAGCAGCTGTGATGCCAACGAGGGTCTTACCAGCACCGCAGGGCAAGACAATAATCCCACTCTTCGCACGACCGTTACCGAACATCTTACTCAGGCTCTTCTCCTGGTAGCTTCGAATTTGGGCATTCGGCTTCAGATCGATGTCTAGCGTGGGATTGATTTCATCGTTCCGGAAATCGTACTCCTCGAGTGCGGGACAGCCCATAGCCTGGCATCGAGCTTTGACTGCTTCGACAGCAGTATTGGGAATCTCAAAGCTGTGAACCTGGCCCTGGTCATCATCGTCATCCTCGTCGCGCAGGGTGACAATGATATCATCTTCCTTGGGTGCGCCATTGCCATTCACTCCCTCCGGCCCGTTCTGCTGCTCTGAGGTCTGCTTCATCCCAGCTGCATCCTTAGTTCCGGGAATAACGAGACCAGCCATCTTCGGCGCAGCCTGCTGGATGATCCCTTCCGACCCCTGCACTCTCTGAGAACCGATAACCTCATCCTGCAAGAGCATCTGCAGCATCTGGGGATCCGTACTCTCCACGAAAAACCGGTTATGCTTGAGAACGACTTTGATCTTGCCATACGACTTGGTAAAGTCAATAATAAACGACTTGATCGTGTCCGGAAGCGGCGTCTTCGACAGTCGATCGAGGAAGTTGATAATATCCTGCGGCAGCAGTCCAACCGACACCGCAGCGTACAGACTGTTGCCGGTCAACCGGTACTCATGCAGATGCGTCGGCCGCGAGAGGGGTTCGGCGATGGTAGTCAGGAAATCCTGCGCCTGTGGCGCCAGCGGTGAGAAACTCTCGAGGGTGATGGTTCCCTTCAACGGCTCGATCCAGAGCGGACGGTTCGCATGGTCAGGCTTGAGGGGCAGGGAGGAGAAATCCCGGTAGCCGAAATTGGGGTCTTCTTTCTGGACGGCGTTCTTCTTGTTTCGGCTGAAGGATTCGAGGTCGAACTTCTCGACGACCTCTGCCAGACGTTAGTATTTAATCCACTCATCTTCTTCTCACTAGAAATTATCCTATGAACCTACCTTTCAGACTAGCCTCCTTCCCCGTTGGGTCATAATCCAAATCCGAGTATTCATCGCTGCTGTCAACGCTGTGGGGAGTATCCGGGACGGGGGTGGCCCGTTTGGACGCCCTGCCGGCGAGACCGCCTAGATCAAAGTCAGTTTCCCTGTATTCAGATCCTAGAGTAGAGATCACACATACCTTCAGGAGCCTTGCGCTTGGGAGGCATCGTGTCCGAACGTCTCCCTTCCCGAAGTGGCAAATGATAAAGAGAAACCGCTGGGGCGGATTACGAACGAAACGGAGCTCAGAATAAGGCTACCAGCGCCTCAAAGGAGCAAGATCAAGACGAGCTCATGCCTTGTCTGAGCAAACCGCACCAACCGGCCCTGGAAGTGAGGGCCAGAATGAGCTGGATATGAAGAAGAAGAGGGGGGGATAAGGCAGAGAGAGGGTTCGAGACCGGGAAGCTGAGGCTTGCTGAGCAAGGCATGGACCGCCATCCAGTATGCTTAAAGCAGCAGGCAGGCAGACAAAGTGGACACCTCAGGCCTTAACGCCGACTCTCCGACTTGCCGCAAGCGTCCTGGGTTCCTGATTGGCCAGCCCTGCGGGTCACCCGTACCGGACGTAAAAAGGTTGCTCCGACCGGCCGCTTACCTTTCCCGGATACAGCCTGAGCCTGACGTATTGTCGGTCCTCATTATTCTCTCCTCACCCCGTCGACTGAACGAATCTCAAGTGCATTAATTCTCCGTCTACGAAAATGAACACGGTATGCCTACTGGTCCTATCTTGAAGAATCTCTATGGAATTGAATACTGACCCTACTGTTTTTCTTGCAGATCCGATCTACCTGGTAAGCCGAAGCTTTTCCTTGGCTCCCTCGAAACCTCCGATACACCGTTCTCGCGGAGACACGGGGACACGACGACTGATGGGATTTCCTCTCTACGAACATACAGGATTGGCTGGGGTGCCCTCTGTGTCGGTAAGCAGACCTATCTCCACTTCAAATACCGTTGTTATCCCATCAATTGGGCTCTCAACGGATTTTTCGTGTTCCAATTGCAACTCGGTCGGGTTCCCGACCGATGGACGAGAATTCACCGGAACCTGTCGTACCTAACTAACACCCAACTCTCAACCCAGCTGGCGGTGGCGCCTACTACTTCGCCAAACAGCAGGTCAACGCCGACCGCGCCGCCCGCTATGAACGGGACATAAAGCGCAAGGCCCAGATGGCCGCCATGGAGGCCGAGCACCGTCGCAAGGAGGCCCAGCCCCCATCCGCGTCCGTCCCGCCGACCGCTGTCAACACCCCAACCCCGTCGGATGACCCCAGCCTGAAGCGCGCAAGTATCGCCCAGAAGAGCAGCTCGAGCGCCGCGGACGATGCGGGCTCGCCCAGCAAGGAGGCGAGTCGAGACCCGGCAGCAACACGGCACGAGCCCGAGTCGGAGCTGGAGAAGTCTAAGTATGAGGCTACAGAGACGTTCCGCCCGCCCAGGGGCAACCGGTTTAGTTGAAGGAGGGACAAAAAAGGGAGTCTTCCGATTGCTAGCTGTTAATCCCAATTCTTCCGTGTCCGTCGGGGGGTTTCCCGATATCTGATCTATGTATAGACTGCTTTGTTTAACTGGATTGGTTGACTTGGTGATATCTGTACAGTACATATGCTACGCATTCATGCCGCTTTCGGGATTCTGGTCCTTGTATGGAGGTGTTCCGGTTTTCGCCCGCATCTAATCTACGGGATGTGTAAGTGGTTCATCAAAACAAAAAAGAGACCAGCTGGTCATTAGCAATAACTGTGATGATTATTCTAAGTCTGCACCGTTGTTCTGGACGAGATATTACTGCAGACGACACCATTTGTGAGCGCGTCACCGTGAAACGCCAGCGTTCTGAAGCACATCATAATGCGCAGCAATGCAATTATCTAGCGTCGACCCGTACCTGCACCTATGCCAGTGGAACAGACTGTTCCTAAAAATTCCAAGAATCTAGTCCATCTGTTGGTCGCGTGACCTGGTCAGAATGGGAACAGAGCAGCTTGAGAAGATGCTTCATCGGAGATCACCCTGATTCGTGGTCCTCGGTTGGTCGTTCCGGAAGATATATGCATCGGCATTAAGCCACGATTAAAAGATTAAAAGTTGTTCGAATAAAACGCCGCCCGGATGCTATATGCTCTCCGCGAATGTGATCGTGTCGTGTCAAACCATATGCCGTGCCGATGTCCGTGGGGAAATTATTATGCATGCGAATCCAGCTCGCATGCATAGTACGTTGGACTGCTGTGGTGCGAAACCTCATGAAAGATTAAGGTCGCTTGACCAGAGGCCAACTAGCGCGCATGGAAGCAGAGGGGCGGGTGGGATCTATAAGCGGTTAGGGTCAACAATTATTCAATGTTCCCGTTTTCCCACTCAGGGGAGATAATGCTCCGTAGAGGACTGCTGAGGTATCATGTCAACTTACTTGTTGTGGTTCGGATAGCCCAGGCTCTTCTCACGCGAGCTCTCGATGGCCGGGGGGACAAAGGGTAGAACCACCGCGGAGACGATGCACGACATGGCCACGAATCGCGAAGTACGGCTGTCAGGACGCGGACGGCGAGCAGAGAAATAGCGGACAGAAGGCCGCACGACGTGCGCAGCAACAGAGCTCATTATTGAATGTTCTTGCAGACTGAGGAAGGGTGGGGTTGTTTGTATACTAGGTGGGGTGTCTTGAAAGTTGGAGCAGCTGAGCGTAGAGGAATGAGGATTGAAGATCTGCGAACTCAAGGTCAACTGTATTCTGGTAGAAGCAATACTCGAGGTTTCTCCTGGAATATGGACATGTGTGATTCATATAGATAAGCAGCATGGATATATATCACACGCGACTCGAGGCCGAGCGCTGCGCCATGGCGGTGGAGCATGCCGTGCTCGAGGGCCCAAGGCATCCCTGTGGGGAGCCTGCGGGGCCGCAGCTGTGTGTTCAGGGAGTCAGGGACTGACCTTGCGGAGGGAGATGCTGAACGCCAGAGCAGCTGAGCAGAGCACGGCAGGATTCAGGGACCTTGGAGGCTGCAGGGATTTTAGAAGTAGCGTAATGAGAAGAGGGAGAATATGAGGTCTCTGGATTAATAAAGAGGCGCGTGTATGGCGACAGGCAACAGCTGTCCCGGGAGCGAGAGGCCCTGGTGCCTGGACCCTTCCAAAGGTCTCTTCCGCCAGTCACGCCATCCCCGGGCCCGGGCTACAAAGCCCCAGGCATCAAGTCCTCAACCAGATCTGTTGGGCTCATGTCTCCGTCATCGTCCCCATGAACTGATGGCGGCACGGGCGCTTCCCGAAAGCATCTTCAGCGCCCCAGACGCGCCAGTCGCACTTACATCTGGCGGTCGATGATCCAACCTTGGGCATCATGCCACTTTCTCGCCAAAACAGCCGGTCAGCTCGGACATCTCTCCACACCAGTCCTTTGACGTATATTCCGGACTCCGACCGTTGTGTCGCTACTGCAGAAACAGCCCCGCGGTGACCATGGGAGGCCATGATCACCATTGTTACAAAAACCATCCCTGAACTACTCGAGGACACGCTGTACGATCTGCAGCTATGCCTCTTTGTACTCCAATAAACCCCACGAGCCGGCAATCTCTCGGGTAATTACACGGGATACCGTGCTGACGTAGGATGTCCCACGAGCCCGTCTTCCTCTTGTCCGCTCTTATCGTTAGAGATCGATAACGGAATTCTCCGTCCTTGGCGGGGCATCCTGGCTGCGCTGGCCTGCTACTTTAGGCTGCTGATCTGTCTGACATCATCTCTCCTATCTGCTTAGATATCGCTTTGTGTCGTAGTTATAGGAGACCTTGACCAAGACTGTCCGTTCATAGAATAAGACATTTTGCTTTTCATTTAACCTTGGAAGGTTGCACAACATCCCACGTTGACGCGATGTCTAGTCACCACATGCCATTCGGCCAGAAGGACGATCTCCTTTTATAGTTTTGCTAATGTCGGGCCCGAGAACCTTGGGAGATGATCAACGGTCCACTTGTGATACCTGATCTACAGCAGGGTCCTACCAAGTAGTACAAAGTGGTACAGTACAACGTAGCCAACTCATTGCCCCGCTGCTGGCTTTTGGATCTCCCTTGAGACTGCGGTCCTATGCGCAATATATTGCTAAGTAAATGAAGGCCCCTGCCATCTTTTCTAGCACACATTTTACTTCTATTCTTTGCTTTCCTAGTTCCTAATAGAACCTTCATCTTAGATCATCCTTTTGATCCTGAAATACCTATACCAACCATGGATATTCCCCGCATCGAGCCTGACAGACCGAATTGTCCCTCCCACACGGATGATAGCAGCGAGACCGCTGCCTGGGCGGAGATATGTATCCTGAGACATCTGTTCTGTTCTTACAACGCTTCGTCATTGCTAATCCAGTCCCTTATGAGACCTGACCTGCTCCAAGGCCTGGTGGGGTGGTCGGTGTTCTGCTACGAACTGGAGGGATGGGATTCCGTCCATGGCTCACTCAACGGAGAATCTAGCACCGAATCTGGAATGTTTTCCGACGTGTCGAGTGAGACGTCTACTTTGCATACACAGTATGTCTACTTAAGTCGTCCCCATACGTGGGGCCTGCCCGTGTTGCTGTCAACTAACTGTTTCTGGTCAAGATGAGACGGGACGGCCCGGGCAATAATGCAACGCGCGTCCAGATAAGACGCCTATACTATTCTCTCCTCGTGACGACCTTCTCTTGTGCGCAGCCAGCCATAAGGCAGCCGCGAAAGGACAATATTCACGCCATATGAAGAGCGGAAATCGACGCTCGAGGTGTTAAAATAGCTGACTGTCGATGTGATGATCAACATTGATGGTCTGCTTGCATGTGTTTAACATTAATCGTTTATTCGGCCCGAGTTCATACCCCGAGAGCTGAGAATGTCAGCAAGCACATCTGAGTCTGTTCCACCCATCGCGGCGGGAAAGAAGATCATCGTGATCGGCGCCGGCATCGCGGGTCTTTCGTTCGCCCTCTCGCTGTGCAAGCAATGGCCAACTTCTACGGGACATGAATTCCCCTCCGTGACAATCTACGAAAGGGACACCAAAGAGGCCAGAACTGGCCGGGAGGGATACTCGCTTTCGATCCGCAGCGATGGCTTGTCCGGCGGCATGCAGGTTCTACATCGATTGAATCTGCTGGAACGCATACTCCGCGCCAGCATCAGTTTCGCGGGAAACGGCTCTTTCAATCTGTGGAACACAACTTGGGAGAGCGTTCTGTGAGTCAGCAGCAGTCGAGGAAGTAGTGGTCTGTCGTCAGACAAGGAGCTCCCTGCTGACGGTATGCGGATCGCGCGTGAGGTTCTCCGTCGGATGATGGTCGATGCTATATACCAACAAGGTATATCCATACAATGGGACCAGCCCTGTACACGAGTCGAGCCCCTTGGAGATGGTAGAGTCCGCGTGTACCTCGGAAACGGAACCACAGATGAATGCGACATCCTCATCGCGGCCGACGGCGCGAGCAGCAAGATCCGGACTCAGCTACGGCCTGCGGACAGATTGACCTTCTCCGGCGTCGTCTGCATTGGGGCAACATCGCGATTCGACTCTGCAGAAGCGATCCCGCGGCCAGTTAACCGCGACTGGGGTGCTGTCCTGGGCGGCGGGGGCGTCGGGCTGTTCGTCTCGCCGGTCGACAGCCGAAGCGCTCTCTGGTGCGTGAGCTACACCACCGACCAGCCGCGTGAGAAGATGAGACACCCACTCTCCGAGGATCAGGTCAAGTTCCTCCTCACGGAAGCCCTAGAAAGGGGAAATCACTTCTCGGAACCGTTCCAGACCCTCGTCCGCGCCACGGATCCGACAACTCTGATGGTCTTCAACGCGATGGACAAGCAGCCGTTCAGACACGATTCAACAGCATCCCCGGGCATGTCGTCGATCATCTACATCGGCGACAGCAACCACGCCATGAGCGCATTCGCGGGTAACGGGGCCAACATGGCCCTGCTCGACGGATGGGATCTGGCGGAGCAGCTGTGTGGGACGGATTCGTTGGCGGCAGCGCTGCGGGCGTACGACGAGAAGAGCATACCGCGCTCGAAGACAGCGATTCGCTGGTCCAGGTGGGTTATATCTATGATGCACGCGACGGGGTGGAAGCTGTTCCTGTATACGCTGTTGTTTAAGGCGGTGATGCTCTTGATGAGATGGAGGAAATAGCACAGGTTCGTCCGGCGATGCGACGGTAGCTGCAGATCGAAATGACGGAAATGTGGGCAAATATATATGCTGTTGATGCGCAGATCTACGACTGAACTATTTACACCGTATTTTTATATTGTAGCATTATTATTAGTCTAGGCTTTATGAGCTCCTCTCCATAAACAGACATTTTTCTCCCCTCAGTCCTATCCTCTTCCGTTGTAAATAAATACATTTGGAAACCCCTTATAGAGAGAAAAAAAAAAAGGTAGGTAGTCATTTTTTCTCGCCGTTGCTTGGTAATCTAACCCACCGTATGCCGTATCTTTTTCCCCGCGGAACCTCAGACCCGATGACGCCAGTGGAGGAAGACAAGCGGCCCCGGGATCGGACCCGCCCCGCCGCAAAAACGCCGCTTTGCTTAGGAACGAACAAACGCCTTGGGTCTGGATCGGTGATCGTCTCTTTCTTCTTCCCTTCTGTCCTGGTTCAGTCAACAAGGAGAAGAACGGGGATAGACAAGATGCCTCTGAACGGGGTGAAGAATATCGTGCTGGTGAGTTTTGTCTCCCGTTCTTCTTTATTGTATTAAAGCTATGAAGGAAGGCCCGTTTGCCCCTCGTTTTGCGGGTTCTGCTTATCGATAGATAACATAACGCCTCTTGCTCACTTGCCTTGCCTCCCCGTCTATCCATTACACCCTCCCCATTGAAGCCCCCTATACTATTAAAAAACCTCCGTCTAAGCTTCTTCTATTAAATAAAACACACACTAATATATAACGTGGTGTAAAATGGACAGGTCCTCTCCGGCAAAGGCGGCGTCGGCAAATCCTCCGTGACCCTCCAACTCGCCCTCTCCCTGACCCTGCAGGGCAAATCCGTCGGCATCCTCGACGTCGATCTCACGGGGCCCTCGATCCCGCGCCTCGTCGGGCTCGAAGATGCCAAGATCACTCAGGCCCCCGGGGGCTGGTTACCTGTGATCGTACACCCGGCTGAGACTGCTCCGGAGGAGAAAGCACATTCTCAAGGAGCTGTGAACGTGAAGAGAGGTTCATTGCGGTGCATGTCCCTCGGCTTCCTCCTCCGCGACCGCGGCGACGCCGTGATCTGGCGCGGCCCGAAGAAGACCGCCATGGTGCGCCAGTTCCTGACGGATGTACTCTGGGGCGAGACGGATTATCTACTCGTCGATACACCGCCCGGGACGAGCGACGAACATATCGCGCTCGCGGAGCAGATGCTTACGCTGTCTACCACCGCACCTGGTGTCACTGCGGGAGCGGGGTCAGTTATCCCGCCGCGTCTGGCGGGCGCGGTGTTGGTCACGACGCCGCAGGCGGTCTCTGTCTCCGATGTGAGGAAGGAGCTTAATTTCTGTGCGAAAACGAGGATTCCTGTGTTGGGTGTCATTGAGAATATGTCCGGGTATGCGTGCCCGTGTTGTGGGGAGGTGAGTAATGTGTTTTCGAGCGGTGGCGGGCAGGTCATGGCGCAGGAGATGGGGGTGCCGTTTTTGGGGGCCGTGCCGGTGGATGTGAAGTTTGGGGAGATGGTTGAGGGGAAGAAGATTGCGGGTGATGATGTGGATAGTGAGGTTGAGGAGGAAGAGATGAGGAATGGGGAGAGAGCGGCGGAAGAGCAGCCCGAAGATAATAGGTTACTGGTCGAGAAGTATAAGGACTGCTGGTCGCTGCCGATATTTGAGGGGTTTGCGAAGACCCTGATTGAGAAGATTGAGAGTGGTGCGGACAACGGAACTGCTTCATGAGTCTTTTCGTCCCGTTCTGCGCTGCATTTTTATTTTGCTCTTGTCTTCCTGTTTCCTTTTCATCCGGTGTGATTTTGAGAATATTTTTGGGCGGCTGTTTTATACCATGGGGGTTTTGGTTCATCTACTCGATGTTATCTGTTTGAATATCTGCATATAGATCTACGGCACGATGACAAAAGGGAAATCTGCATGTGGTGGCGTCGACATGTCCCCAGGCTTGAGAGAAAGTTGGTCATCTTGATGTGGTGTATACACCAATATGTGAAGTGGATAGTTTAGTCCAAAAAGAGACGAGGAAACATGTCTTCAACAGCGTGACTTATTGACTCGTTATTCATTAACCCTCAGAGACTTCGTGCACAGCAGTCACTCGTAACCAAAACTGAAACCAAAAGGGCGAGAAAAGACCATCATCCATCCTTGTGACCCATACACCCGTTGGAGTCTCGTTAGTCATTGGGCATGAAGGAACCCAAAACGTATATTGACACTGCGAAACACCAGGTGACCATCATAGAGACAAAATCCGCTCCTTGGCGCCGTATAAATGGTCAATATATAGATAGATAATAATCGACATAGTCGAATATTGGAAGTATAAACAGAGCTCCCGCTGCTACGCAACTTACCACGGGTTTCACCCTCACGCCGCATGGACCGCAACACCCCGCTCATTCGTAGTGATAAGATGCGCATTCTGCCGTTCCAGCATGGCACGCAATCTCGTCTCTGCCGACTGCGGAGGAGGCTGACGACTTTTGCCCTTACGACTTCCCCGCTGCGCTGCTCCTGCTGCTCCCTTCAGCCACGATAGCAGATTCTGCAAATCAGACAAGAATGCAAATCTATCAGCTCGGGAAGGTAGGGGAAAGGAGGAGCCCCCAATGGGATATGCTGTTTCCCTCGGAGTTAAGCTGGTAGGAGAAGCCTGTGGGCTATCTGGAGGAACCGATGGCCGGGATGACTCGTCTGCCCGGGCATCGAGGTGTATCTCAGACACCACTGCCGGCGTCACAATGCTCTGAAGCTGATCCCTCGCAGACCCGTGGGCAGTTTCGCCATTCTGCCCAAGGAGAGCCCTGCTGCCAGCCTTGGATTTCGATGTAAATTCTTTTGTAGTTGGAAAGGGCCGAGCTCCAGCATCGATATCGAGCATAGGGTTCGGGACAACGGCAGATCTCGGTGTATCAGGCTGGACCTGCATCGACATCGACGATCCGTCCGGCATGTCCCCCTGGTATCCCATGGCCTGGGCAGCCTGTCGGAGGTGATCCAGCAAGCCATAGCTGGACGTCCGATAGTGATCCCGCCCATCGAGGAAGCTCGTGTCATCATCCACAATGACAACACTGTCATCGACCAGTCTCTCGTTGCTCGAGCTCGCCTCTTCCACGGTCAAGAGACCACCCGGGGGAGCACGAATCTCCCCCAATGGAGCAATATGACTTCCATACTCGTTGGACAGACTGAGCTTGCTCCGTCCGCAGATCTCTGCAATCTGATCTAGCGTGCTCCGGATATCAGGCTCAATGGCTCGTAGAATGCCCTCGATGCTGAAATCCTGGACCGAAGGGAGCTCGGGCGCGGGCTGCTGCTGCTGGGAGCCACTTGCGAGTGAGAATCGCCGGTGAGGCATGTTGGTGGAGGACGGAGCCGTCTCATCGGTCTCCGCGTTGTAGGCCCTGACCAGCACGGGCTGTGAAGCCAACGTTGACGACCGGCTCCCACTGGACTTGGACTGGCGATGCTTCCGTGACAGAGGCTTATGACTGCCATTCAGCTGGCGGAAGGCAGTGGTACGACGGGCCAGAATCGACTCGTCGATGGCAGGGTGCTCGCAATGGCGAGGAGGACGTGTCTGTGTCTGGGATGAAACGGGTGTCGCAGCAGCGGCGGGGGAGGGGTAGGACGGTGAGAGATGCGGCCAACTCTGGTGAAGAGGGAGGGAGGAGGACAGTCGATACCTGTCGGGGTGGGTCGGCATGTCTGACCTGGCGTCCATCTCATCAAGCATCAGCAGCGGCGTATAAGCGGTGTCCTGTCCGGGCGAGAGGCAAGCCCAAGACAGGGAGTCAAGCAGCACGCAGCAGCGCGACGCCGGGCAACGGAGAAGGAGGGACAGGACAACGATGCAGCACGCGGGGGGAGCGGACTGGGAGGACAAAGCGACCCCGCCAGTGACGCTGGGGGATGATAGTCGCAGCAGAAAGAGATGAAGGAATTGAGCTGCGAAACAAAGAGCCGGAAGCCGAGAGCACAGCCAGAGACCCGAGCTACATTGGCTCATGGGACAGCGCGCATGCTGGGCTGCAGCGCAGCTGCATCCCGCGGTCTGACTCTGGTGAAGCTGCTTCGAAGATGACCGGTCGAGCAGCACGAGCGGACGGTGAGATGCAGCGAGGTGTGTGTTGGCAAGCGCTTAGCGGTGGGAGAACAGGAGGGGAAGACGCGCGGGCGAGATGGAGAGCGAGACGGAGCTGGCAGACCACGTCTCCGTCTCCGTCTCAGCCTTCAGCTCAGCAACATCCCGCTGCTGAGCTCGACAAAACGCCTGCTCCACCATGGACCGCCTCTATGTATGTCTGCATCTTGTCCCGTCTCCTCTCCGTGCTGTGTGCCAGTGATATTGACCCTCTTCCCGCAGTTTGGCGACTCCGACGACTCGGGCTCCGACTTCGACGAGACCACCTCCGGACTTCCTTTCCCCAAGCCTTTGTCACGCTCCTCGTTTCTCGCTCCAGACTTCGACCCAGCCACCTTCCTGTCCTCTCTCTCCAATCGCCATCAGACCCTCGAAGACCTGCGACAGGAGCTGCGCGACCTAAGCCAGTCCCTGAACAAAGAGTTGCTGGATCTCGTCAATGAGAACTACCAGGACTTCCTGTCGCTGGGCGGTGCCCTCAAGGGCGGTGAAGAGAAGGTCGAGGAGGTCAGAGTAGGCCTCCTGGGCTTCCAGAGAGATATCGGGGCCATCAGGGACAAGGTGGAGGCGAGGCGCAGGGACGTCGAGAGTCTCCTGAACGAGAAGAAATGGCTCCGGACACAGGCGAATATCGGGAAGGCCCTGCTTGATGTCGCGGAACGGATCGAAGAGCTGGAGCAGAGATTGATGATCGGGGAAACCCCCAAGGCCGGTCTAGATGCCGCAGAGTCGGATGCGGAGTCAGACCTGTTCGACAGCGAGACTGACGACAGCGATGAGGAGCTTGCAGGTGACTCGAATGCCACCCCCGTCGTATCACTGAAAAGGCTCGAACGTCACATCCAGAAGTACGTCTACATCAGGATGCGGTCCGCACAGATAGGTGACCGGCATCCTTTCCTGGTCAACATGCAACATCGCGTCTCCAAGATCAAGTCTACTCTGCTTCTGGACCTCAACACCGCCCTCAACCAAGCCAATCAGGCTGGTGAAAAACGCGATGCAAGGATGCTGAAAGTCATGCGTCTCTACGACCTCATGGGCGAGGAGGCTGGCGCGGTCTCTGCGCTGAAACAATTGAAGATTTGAGTTGGGTATTTCTATTGGTTGTTGTAAATCGCATAGCGACGGAGTTCAGGGTTTGTTCTAAAGAAGAGTAATTTTAACATGATACCAAAGTACGCCGTGCTGTACCTAGATATGAAATAATTTATAAAAACAACTATTTTACAGTCCTGTCAGGGCTGCTGGTTCTGGGGAGTTCTCGGATTTAAATTCACCGTTCAGACTGAAGCCGGGGCCGTTGGTGGAGCTCAGCACCTGTCGTCTGTTAGCTGCCTACCACTTCGGGTTGTAACCTGAGATCCTGAACTTACCACCTCGTAGATCTCCTTCGTTATCCGGTCGCTGAGGCTGGCGGCATCCTTCTTGATTTGTTCGATGGTGGTGCGGAGGTTATCCCGCAGTTGCTCGGGGGAGAAGCCGAGCTGTCCGATAGGCATTCTTATAACACCGTCTCTTTCTCTGTAGACCGTACCACCACGCAGCATCTGCACTCTCATCCCGACGTCTTCGACGACCGTGCCCATCTTCACGCTGGGCATCAAGCCTCGGGGACCGAGAATTCTACCCAGTCCTGCCTTGTTCATAGCAGCAACACTGTCGGGGTGGCAGAGACACCGGTCGAACTCGATCCTGCCAGCCTTCACGGCCTCAAAGACCTCGTCTTCACCGACCAGAACCGCTCCAGCGTCTCTGGCCTCCTTCTCGTGCTTGGATCCCGGCGGACAGATAACGCAAATTCGGGACTCTGTCTGGACGGCATGGGGGAATCTGAGCATATTTCGGATGACAGGACCGTCCTTCTTGGTCTTCAATCGGATGTGGATTTCGTATTTCGACACGGAACGTTCCCGGCCAACTTCGAATGCACGGATGTACCTAGATAGGAAATCCAATTGGCGACTGCGCACGATCTCAATTCAGAGGGCCAGCGCCTACCTCATAGCATCGCAGAGGGAGAATTGTGCCATATCCTTCAAATCTATCTGCTTGAACTCTCTGGCTCCCTTCTCCTTCTTCTTGGACTTGCCCTTCTTACCCTGGGCCTGGGGATTACTCTTCGCTCCCCGGACCTGCTGCTGCTGGAGCGGGTAGATGAAGGGGGCAATCGGAACATTCTGGCGGAGGGGCGACCGGCATGCTGCAATTATGCCCCTCGCCCCCGCGGGCAAAAACGAGCTGGAGGATGCCATGGGATCGGCGACGGCGAGACGGTGATGCTCGACACTTGAATGTTTTCTGCCCGAGGGCTTTCCGAGCGCACGGAACAATGTGGCGCCGGCCGCGGCGCGGACTCGGGGCCGTCGGCGGCGGAAGTTTTGGTGAGTCAGCGTGGGGAGGCGGGACCGTCGATATCAAAAGTGCTCCGTGCCCCTCTATAAAAGCCCCTCTCTCTTTTCTCCGCCAGAAAATCAATTGAACTGATCTGATTACTTTATTGGCTGCGGCTCCTATCCAAGATGTCGCAGTCTCAGCTTGTCGTCGCACTCCGGGCCAACTCGGCCGCATTGCTTCCCGTCCTGCTCGTTGCGAGCTCCGTCAATGAGGCGCGGCCGAGCCCTGTGATCAACATCCGCTACGAAGATACTGCTCTCCTACAGGAGGGAGACAAAGCAATTGTCCAGTTCACTGGCGCCAGTGGTACTCCTGTATATGGCACTGAAAACGCAATCAAGGAGTTGCGTGCCACCTACCCTTTCCTGAAGGGCAAGGATGAGAAGCAGGTACAGTAATATCCATATCTAGTACACCATGTCAAGTTGTCTGTCTAATGCCTGCTGCAGGAGGACTCCTGGCTGTCCGAGCTGGATTCTTTTGCTCCCCTTGACTTCAAGGCGCTTGAACCCCACCTGCAGCGCCTCGACAAGCACCTTACCCTCCGTTCCTTCATTGTCGGATACTCTCTCTCCGCTCCCGATGTTGCCATCTGGGGTGCTCTTCGGGGTAACCGTGTGGCAGCTGGTGCCGTAAAGAGGGGAGCTCTGCTCAACCTTTCTCGTTGGTACAGCTTTGTGGAGGAACTGTGCCCATGGACCGCTGCTGTGGTCGAGAGGTTGAACGCCGCCGCCAAGGAGAAGAAGGCCGCCAAGTCCAAAGAAGGTGCCAGCTATGACATTGCGCTCCTGAACACCGAAAAGGGCGTTGTGACCAGATTCCCCCCGGAGCCTTCGTAAGTATCCCTTTTTCTCAGGAATCCTATTTCCTGGACCCATTTTGCGCTCAAGAAAAGTTCCCATGCGCATATTTGGATCCAATTGACCATTATTAGGGGTTATCTGCACATTGGTCACGCCAAGGCAGCTCTCCTGAACGATTACTTTGCTCATGAGAAGTACAACGGCACTCTGCTTCTCCGTTTCGATGACACGAATCCTTCGAACGAGAAGATGGAGTTCCAGGATTCCATTGTCGAGGATCTTGCCCTCATGGGTATCAAGCCTGACAAGACTACCTACTCTAGTGACTACTTCGATCAGCTCTACCAGTACTGCATTCAGATGATCAAGGATGGCAACGCCTACGCGGATGACACCGATAAGGAGACTATGGGTGCGGAGAGAATGAACGGAATTGCTAGCAAGCGCCGCGATGCCACCGTTGAGGAGAACCTCGCGCGCTTTGAGGAAATGAAGAAGGGCACACCGGAGGGTCTCAGGTGGTGCATCCGTGCCAAGATCTCTGTTGATAACCCTAACAAGGCTCTGCGCGATCCCGTCATCTACCGCTGCAACCCTGCGCCTCACCACCGTACTGGGACCAAGTGGAAGATCTACCCGACTTACGACTTCTGCTGCCCGATCGTCGACTCCATTGAGGGTGTCACCCATGCCCTTAGAACTATTGAGTACCGCGACCGGAACCCGCAGTACAAGTGGATGATTGATGCCCTCAAGCTCCGCCCTGTGCAAGTCTGGGACTTTGCACGCATGAACTTTATCAAGACTCTGTTATCCAAGAGGAAGCTTACTAAGCTTGTTGAAACAGGGGCTGTCTGGGGCTGGGATGACCCTCGCTTCCCAACCATTCGCGGTATCCGCCGACGTGGTATGACTGTTCCTGCTCTGAGAGAGTTCATTCTCAAGCAGGGGCCCTCGAAAAACGTTGTCAACCTAGACTGGACGATTTTTTGGGCAACGTGAGCTTTATTCCCCTACTCTGTTCAAGCTTGTTACTGATCACGTGAACAGAAACAAGAAGTACATTGACCCTGTTGCACCACGCCACACCGCCATCTTGAAGAAGGATATTGTCAAAGCAACTGTTAAGGGTGCACCTGCAGCGGCTTACACTGAGGATAAGCCAAAACACGCTAAGAACCCTGCTGTCGGCGTGAAGAAGGTTGCGTACAGTGGCTCCATCCTTCTGGAGCAGGAGGATGCCAAGTCCTTCAAACAGGATGAGGAGATCACTCTCATGAACTGGGGTAACGCTTATGTTCGAAAGATCCACACTTCGGGCGACACGGTCACCGAGCTCGAGCTTGAGCTCCACCTGGAGGGTGATGTCAAGAAGACCGACAAGAAGGTCACTTGGCTCTCAACTGAGGGCCAGGAGATGATCCCTGTGGAACTTGTCGACTTTGACTATCTCCTCACCAAGGACTCTCTGCAGGAGGAAGACAAGCTTGAGGACTTCTTGAATCCCAATACTGAGTTCAGGGAGGATGCTGTGGCCGACTGCAACGTTGCCGAGCTGAAGGAGGGAGATATCATCCAGTTCGAACGTAAGGGCTATTACAGACTCGACCGGCCATATGCTCCTGGCGAGCCGGCTGTTCTGTTCAATATCCCTACCGGTAAGACTGGTGGTAAATAATTGAGCGTGTTGCGGACGTTTGAGGTGAATGCATGACTTTCACGCAGGCAGCATTTGTGGAAAAGGTTTGAATGAAGATACGAAGGATATATGTTGAGACCAAGATATGGAGGATGTTGGGGGTGTTAATAGGGATGGTATAGTAGTCAACATGGTGAATCAAAAGATGGTTGTATTTTCCATGAGCTAATTGGTCCAGTAACTGTGTCTGTATAATGCCACGAGACAAATTCACGTGACGCGAGCTGTGTTTGGACCCAAGTCGGTAGAATGAAAATCTAGTTTCCATGTCATCGTTGTGTCCGTATTCCACAAACATTTCCAATATTTTTGTTCCCCATCTGAGTAGGCATCTCTGAGATACTGCCTTGTAGAACCATTATACAGCCCCATCACGAGACTGTCAGTTCTTCGAATCCTTCCAGTGGACTCGCCCCGAACTCTTTCCTGACGCAGGGGAAATGATATAAACATCATTGCACCGTGTTACCACAACCTTCTATCTACCTACTTACGGAGCGAAAACCCGTGAAGTCCAACCCATACATATAATGACAATAACTGTAAAAATGACGATGGGGTCCTGCTGTACGTACTGTCCTGCACGTGTCAACGACTAAACTACGTGTCTACGCGCTATCGTAGACCGGACAGGGATCTCGGATGGATCCGTTCGTGTACCTTGGATGGACGCATCACATTCGGCCCGGACTAGTTCGAAATGACCCCGCGTTGTGTTAGGTACATAGCACAGGACCGACCTTACCCATCTATCCATCCATCCGTGCTATCCATAGATAAATATCAAGACAAGATCCTCCGGCCTTTTCTATCTTCACTTCACCTTCAAAGACAACCTTGTCTTACATGACTTACTTCCCTGGAGGCTTAGTTGGTTAGGCTTCTACTAGCGATGATTGACTGACCGAGTCTCGTTTCATGCCAATTTCAGTTCTCGGCGGTCTTTCGTTATCTTTTTGATATTTCCCACTTTTTCGCTCGCTCGAGTTACCTACCTACCTGCCTCCCTACCTACCTAGGTAACTCGACACGTCTACGTTACCTATCTTATCTGCTCCTGGCCTTTTCCTATCAGTCTGTTAGTTAGGATCAGCATACAAGGACAGCAACATGCCTTACTCTTCGAAGACGGTGGTGTTTGGGATTTTAGCTGCGGTATGGGCTTGTTTCACATCTAAGGATCCTTTCCATATTGACCTTGAGTGCAATCGCATCTTATCTCGTCGAAGGCGCTTTCCGATTCTTTTCATATTCTATGACGTGCTAACTTGATTCTCCGATAAATTAACAGCTCGGAATTCTGTCCTTCATTCTCTGCGTGTAAGTTTTGCCTACTCTCCCCCTATTCCCTTCCTACGTAGCTCTCGAATCGAGTAAATAGAAGTCCAAGCTGATCACAGATATATTACCAGACTCGCCTGGCACACCAAAAACACCCTCTTCCTCCCCCTCCCCACCTCCCTCACAGCAATAGGAACTCTCCTCCCGCTTATCACATTCGCCATTCCCCCTCTATCTTCCCTCCTCAGAACAGCCATCAGATCCGAAAAGAGCCCAAATGAAATCAAGAACAGACACTTCACCATCCTCCTCCCCCTGCTTTCACACCTCCTGACCATCGTCCCCACTGCCATCGCCACTTTGGCCCTGACCTACCTCGTCCCTGGCGACATACTGAGCTGCCGCCTCGAGAACCTGTGGCAGTCGTACTACCACACCAAGAACGAGCGCGCGATCCGCAGTATCCAGTACGAGCTGCAGTGCTGCGGGCTGCGGAGCGTGCGGGACAGGGCGTGGCCGTTCAAGGACGGGAGTAAAGGGTACGGGGACGGTGAGTGTGAGAAGAGGTTCGGGTATGGGAGGAGTTGTTTGGCGTTGTGGAGGAGCGAGGAGCAGAGGGTTGCGGGGATGGTGTTTGTTGCAGCTGTTGTGGTTTGGTTTGTCAAGGTTTGATTTGTTTTTCCTTTTTACATGACATCGTTCTATTCGTTTATATACTCATCCCCCGCAACAGATCGGAGTCTTCTACTTCAACAACCGCCGCCGCGCCTCTTGGATGAACGACCTGGACGAGAACGAAGAAACAGACGACCACCGACGTATCGGAATAGACGATAATCCAAGACTGATCGAGTACACGGATCGTGTCGAAGAGGCGAATGAAGATGAAGGCAGAGAAGGGTCGTCAAACGAAAGCGAACCTCGTACGAGACCTCTTCTTTCTGATGCCGACACGTGGAGACAGGATAATTCGGTAGAAAGGCACACTGGAAACGGATTCGGGGGTCCAGCTGTCCATCCTTCCGGCCTGGGAGCGACTGATATGTAGTAAAGAGGGATATATCCAACTTCGTGTTGGCTATTCCTGAGTCGGTGTTGGGATGTCCGGGATGAATATCAAAAGTAATTTCTCTTGGAATGGTGGGATTTGAATGATCAGGTTTCAATTTTCTATCTTGTTTCACGATCACCTCATTGCGTTTCAACTTTCAACTTTCCTGTCAATCTTCCCTCACAGAAGAAGACTTGAGGATATGAATATCTTGGTCAAGGGCACTGATAGGGGTATACGAATAAAGACTCTGCTTCTTCACGTTGACGACTGCAGCGTCGGGGCTTTTCATCCCATAATAATAATAATAATAAGGATAAACACCCTACTCTAGGTTTTCTTTAGGGTCCCAGGAAACTTCAAGGATACCATCAGCGTAGAGCCCAGAAACGATGAGGTGACCTCGCTTGGAGTCCATTCCGCCGGTCGTGCTGGAAGGAAAGTGTTGTCCGTTGCCTGGAAGGAAATATCATTAGACCAGTTAAAACACAAAGGATTACAATGTCACTAAGCAAACTCACTTTGATACAAGCTCCGCGCATAGTATTTATTCCTCGACGGGCCGGCCGCCAAGGGTGCCGGATCTCTCCCGCTACCTGCCCGCACCTCCGCCACCATTGAAGGTGCCCTGTAAGCCTCGGGATTTCGTGCCGTGGCAAAAATCTTTACAGTTGAAGGGTGTCCTCCGACGATAAGACCTCTGATGAATTTACCATCCTCGTCGAACACAGTAGGATCCGTCACGTCGAGGGAGTCATCGAAGCTGACGTTGTCGGGGTGGAAGTTCAGGAAGACCTTCTCACGATCAATCGAGAGCATATTTGTGGCCGGGTCACGATCGTAAATGAATAGGCAGTTTGTGCTTGTAGATGCGACAATTACCTGCTTGCCTGTTGGGGTGACCACGATGCCATTGGCGAAGGCGATGCTGTTCGCGGCGGTCGTGAACGTCGGTCGCTCGCCAGAAAAGTCAACAGAGGTTACCCAGCCGAATGGGAGTCCCAATAACGACTCTGTAATCGCAAGGATGGGACTCTTTCGCCTTATCCAGTAGTGGTCATTCGTCACGTAGAAAGAGGTGTACGAGACCGGGGCGACAGCATTGGGGGACAGGATATTGCAGTCGCCGTCAGAAATTGACATGACATAGTGAGCCTCTGCCTTTTCGTAGTCAAGGTCTAAGACGGCCACTTTGCTGCCGGTGCGCTCGTGGTTGACGACAAAAAGCCTCGTCCGGTCGTCACCAGCGGCCCGGAAGAAGTTGATCCCAAGAGGGTGAAAATCGGCGTCTTCAGGGAACCCCACAAGCTGCACTTTTCGAATGGTCCCCGTGGACGCATAGTCATACAGGTGCAAAGTTCCTTTTGGGTTAGGATCTTTCAACGGACCCTGTAACCGTGTCAGTCGTGTGTCTTTATATCCAAAACGGGTAGGTAGTGATGGCTGAATTCGTTTACCATAACAGTGTTCCATCGAGCCCGATTTGCGTCGGAACTGATGATCGCGATTCCCCGTTCACGGTCCAGGAAAACATCCTCAGAGTACTTCAGGATATCTTTAAACAAGACTTCTGCTTTTCCCTTGTGAAAAGGATACCAGAGGGGAGGAATAGACGGGTTAATGGCGCAGCGCGAGAGTATCCGGTAGAGGACAATAGCCGAGCCCGAAACTGCCACCAAGGTGGTGAGAAGCTACACAGCCATCGAGTTAGGGAATTTCGCTTCACGACGATGAATTCTGTTGCCCACCTTGATATCGGCCGTAAGAGCCATGAGATAAGAATAGATCGTGAAGTTGGAAGATTAGGAGCGTAATTCTATGGCCGGCTTCTTTTGACTGTGGGACTCGATGCGGCAGCCGATCGATAAACTTAATCGCTGATCGATCGATGATTTTCCTGGGGATGTTTATATCTATACAAGACTATCCACGAACCCCTCCATCTCCGACGTCGTACGAAACAGCTATCACCGGTCACCGTCAGCGTCAGGGAAGCAGCGTCTCACAGCGTCCCATGTTCTTCTTTCCCGTTGCGTCAGCACCTCAACACCGCTGCCGAACCTAACGCTCTGTGATATTGATGCTATGCAGAAAATGTACTGAACTTGAACGTGCCTGGGCTGAAGAAGTGAACTGTTCAGTGCTGTCTACCCTGGGGTGCCTGCTCATCAAAATACCTCTTTGTTGAGTTGATCTCAGTGCTGATAAACGAATTGCCCGGTTCTGTTCCGGTCAAGTCCGTCCTTGGAATTTACGACCTTAAAACAGGCTTCTGCACAATGAAGCCCCGTTGACTAACAGAAATAACATGTTTGCAGTATCTGCCTGCAAATCTACCCAGTTATTTTATTCGGGCTGACAATATTTGGAGTCTTCGTCGACCATGAGGACTCACCTGCTACGCGAAATTCCACTTCCCCGTCCCGCCAAGCATCTGCTTTGTCTGCATACATAAACGTGAACAGGACTTGCCGCTGTGGCCGCGCAGTGAGGGAGATAGAAGCGCTCTCGTCTTGCATTAAACCAAGGCATCTCTTACCCGGAAAAGCCGACTCGGATGAGTACGGCTCACTTCTAGAAACACTCTGTGTCGGCCATATGACGAGGTATACAATGCTTACATGGTTTGAGATCGCTCTATCCCCGACATACGGTAAGCAAGTCTGTGACATTGAGATGACGCTTATCACCTGCGACTCCACGAGATCCCACATGCGGACATTTATAGTTCCTTCGATCGTCGAGATACATCTAACCTACCAAACGACGATGCTTCGAACCACTGCTGGATTCTCGAAGCCTGAAGGCCATATTCAATTCGAATATCACTTCCCTGCAACTGGAAAATGGTGGCTTTCCGCCCTATTTTAGAGTCATTAGGGGGATTATATCCTTATGAGGACGTACTGATTCACGAAATATGGAGACAACGCATGTTACGACCAATATAGCGAGCCGATATTCAACTAAAGCAGTTGTCCACAGACAGAGCAGAGGTAAAGAACTGAGAAACCGACGGAAGGATACGCTCACGTAGGCTTCTTGGCAGTTTCGAGGGAAAGCTTCGCCTTGTTAACACGGTCAAATTATGCGCTGCTATTCGATCATGACGATCCCAAACTCCAGAACTCAGCGCTCGCACCACGGTGCAATGCAACATCAAGATGTGTTTTTATTTCCCTTGTTCCTTGAAGACCGGAACATCCGGGAGGAAGCCTGAACGCCAAAGACGAGACTCCATGATGTCCCCGGATCCCAGGCTCTAAGTTTCCATCGTTCCATGGGCCGTCAGGCTCAATTCCCTTGTTGCGTCACAGTCTCCACAGGTCGACCACCAGTACCGACCTCCTTATTGGAGATGGATCATTGCTAGGTACTTCTACCCAGACTGGCACTCGTCTGTTAAGAGTTAATTGCCGCCTCTAGATGAATCGGTCACGATGTATGTAGCGATGCTAGTCGATGTTCGCTGGGAAGGTTTGCCGGGTTGTTCATTGCGATACCTTATACGTCGGGAGACATCAAAGGATCTTGGGATACGTCAGGATAGGATCACATCCACCCATGGAAATGAAAAGCCTCCAAAGGCAGCCTGACTGGTAGAGGATGCCCGACAACTATACCTAGTCTGTATGCTCGGAGAAATACGACCTCATCTTATCGAGCTCCCATACTATCACCAGATCTTTCCGCTGCAAGTTGTGGGTGAACCTTCCGACGTCAGCATGACTGAGCAAGCGCACATCCAGTCAGAGATCGAGGATATTTTCTTGATGTGCCGGGCTAGAAAGGATCCACGGCAGGAATAGATGAAGCCAGTCGCTCAGAATTTAGATTCTCCGTCTTACGGTCAGTCTGCCGCACTGATCGTCCCCTTTCCTTTCGGCATTCGTTAAATTCCTTTCGTTACAAAGTGCAAGAGGGAGCAGAGAGTAGAGGACTCTTCATTGAATTCGCAGCACAGTTTTGGGAATCATCGAAGAAACGATGTCCCAAGCCTCAAGCGGTGGCGGCGACGTGGAGCGCGCTCAATCCAGGCGTGTGTCACGTCAGTCCACCCGATCAGCCCAAGATCAAAATCTTGACGAGTATACAAGACTCGTCAAGTATGTCTCCACGTACCGGGAGCAGACAGAGGCGGAAAAAGAAGCGGAGGAAGGAGGAAAACTCGTCAGGGTCTGGTACGCTCCGTGGAAGAAGAAGAGGGTTCGTCCAAAGGCAACGGCAGAAGAACAGGCGCAGTACCCTGAGGAATGGCTCCTCACGGACATCAAACAAGGCCTCTCGAGCGAAGAGGTCCAGATCAGGCGTCGCCGTTCGGGATGGAACGAGCTTGTGTCGGAAAAGGAGAATCCGATTGCGAAATTCATGTCCTACTTCAGAGGCCCAATCTTATACGGTCAGATCCCAAGTTCGTTTCTAACAGGAAGAGTTGCTAAAGTGTCCCAGTTATGGAATTGGCTGTCCTTCTTGCTGCAGGTCTCGATGATTGGATCGATTTCGGAGTTATCATAGGAATTCTGTTCCTAAACGCCTCCGTCGGTTGGTATCAAGAAAAGCAAGCTGCAGATGTTGTAGCAAGTCTGAAGGGAGATATCGCCATGAGGGCAAAAGTTGTCCGAGACGGGCGAGAACAGGAAGTCCTAGCACGAGAACTTGTACCTGGTGATGTGGTATGTTTTAGCAGATAATTGAACACCCAAGGCCTTGCGAAGACTAAGGGAATGAACAGATCATCGTCGAGGAAGGTCAAGTAGTACCAGCTGATGCCAAGCTGATCTGCGACTATAGTGATCCCAATGGCTTCGAGGAATTCAAGAGGATGCAGGAACAAGGAATGCTCGATGAGACGGAAGGAGAAGAGAGTGTCGATGAAAACTCTGTGAAGGGTGGGGAGCATGGGGAAGAAGAAGGTGGAAAAGAGAAAGAAGAGGAGAAGAAGGAGGAAGAAGAAGAGCGTCCCAAGAAGAGAGGTTATCCGATCCTGGCCTGTGACCATTCCGCCATCACAGGTGAGTCTCTAGCTGTTGACCGATATATGGGCGAGACGATTTTCTACACCACTACATGCAAGCGCGGCAAAGGCTACGCGGTTGTCCAGACTACAGCGAAGACATCCTTCGTGGGAAAAACAGCCTCTATGGTACAAGCGGCCGGAGGTGCAGGCCACTTCGAAATTGTCATGGATCATATTGGAACCTCTCTTCTTATCCTTGTTATGGCATGGGTCTTGGCGGCATGGATTGGCGGCTTCTTCCGGCACATACCCATTGCTCATCCGCCTCAGCAGACATTGCTTCACTACACTCTCTCTTTACTTATCATTGGAGTTCCTGTCGGCTTGCCCGTCGTTACAACAACCACCATGGCCGTTGGAGCGGCTTATCTGGCCAAAAAGAAAGCAATAGTGCAGAAGCTTACGGCAATCGAATCTTTGGCAGTATGTATTCCCTGTATATCCTGTATATCAAAGCTAAAACGGTTGTGTTTGCTAGGGTGTTGATATTCTATGTTCTGACAAAACCGGAACTCTCACTGCCAACAAATTAAGCATTCGCAACCCGTATGTCGCTGAAGGTGTTGATATCAACTGGATGTTTGCCGTGGCCGTCCTGGCATCTTCACATAATATTCAATCTCTTGACCCCATTGACAAAGTCACAATTCTTTCGCTTCGGCAGTATCCGAAAGCCAGAGAGATCCTTCGTCGTGGCTGGAAAACTGAAAAATTTATTCCCTTTGACCCTGTTTCCAAACGCATTGTCACAGTGGTCAGTTGTGAGGGTGTCAAGTATACATGCACCAAAGGAGCCCCGAAGGCGGTCCTAACATTGACAAAGACCTCTGAAAAAACAGCAAATATGTATAAGGAAAAGGCCCAGGAATTTGCCCATCGCGGCTTTCGCTCCCTTGGCGTTGCAGTTCAGAAAGAAGGCGAAGATTGGCAGCTACTGGGAATGCTTCCGATGTTTGATCCACCTAGAGACGACACCGCGCAGACAATTCAAGAAGCTCAGAGCCTGGGTATCAGTGTCAAGATGCTTACTGGAGATGCACTTGCTATTGCGAAGGAGACATGCAAAATGCTATCTCTGGGAACCAAGGTGTACCCCTCAGAAAAGCTCATTCACGGCGGACTCAGCGGTGCAATGTCCCATGACTTGGTCGAAAAGGCAGATGGATTCGCAGAGGTATACCCGGAGCATAAATATAAAGTTGTTGAAATGCTTCAAGAACGCGGGCATCTCACCGCCATGACTGGAGATGGCGTCAATGATGCACCATCCCTGAAAAAGGCAGATTGCGGTATAGCCGTTGAGGGAGCATCAGAGGCAGCTCAGTCAGCTTCTGATATTGTATTCTTGGCCCCAGGCTTGTCAACAATTATTGACTCCATCAAAGTTGCCCGCCAAATTTTCCACCGCATGAAGGCGTACATTCAGTACCGAATCGCTCTTTGCTTACATCTGGAGATCTATCTGGTCACATCCATGATTATTCTGAATGAAAGCATCCGTGTGGAACTCATTGTCTTTTTGGCCTTGTTTGCCGATCTAGCAACTGTTGCGGTCGCGTATGATAATGCGTCATTTGAGCTACGACCGGTCGAATGGCAACTCCCCAAGATATGGGTCATTTCTGTAATCCTGGGCGTCTTGCTGGCAATGGGAACATGGGTGGTGCGCGGCACAATGTTCATCCCCTCGGGTGGTATTATACAGAACTGGGGTTCCATCCAAGAGGTTTTATTCCTTGAAGTTGCACTCACGGAGAACTGGCTCATTTTCGTGACCCGAGGAGGAAAGACGTGGCCGTCTATCCCTTTGATTGGAGCCATTGGAGGAGTCGATGCACTGGCCACTATATTCGCCCTCTTCGGCTGGTTCACGGATCGGGACATGCACACGAAGCCCGGGGATACGTATCGCGAGACCAGAAACGGATGGACAGATATCGTGACCGTGGTTCGGATTTGGGGCTATTCCCTCGGCGTGACGGTTGTGATTGCGCTCGTGTACTATGTCCTGAATAAGGTTGAATATCTGAACGATCTGGGCAGATCCAAGAGGAGCAAGGGAGATATCCAGGTGGAGAATTTGCTGGGACATCTCTCGAGGCTCACCCTCGAGCACGAGAAGGAAGGAGAACCGAAAGGGAGGTACTACCTCACGGCGGCCAGGGAGGAAGCGGAAACCGACTAAAGGAGGATCATGCATGTGGAAAAGGAGCCTCTTGTGGTTCATGCATGGTTCTGACGGTTCGAAATTAAAAGATTAAAAGGAATAATCTGGTCAGGGTCATTACTTATTTATCTACCGGTGAGGAAATACATACCTAATGCATCTACGTTGGGGATACACGGTGGGTGAGGTGGGGTCGGGAAGAGAGGAGCGGCATTTTAGTACCCTAGGTACCTATCTACCTACCTACTTACTTATTTGTCTTAATAATCTTAATTCAAAAGCTATAATTCTTGAGATTCCACAAGTTTTCAGGAGGCTATACTATATATACAGCAATGTAATGCGATGCAGTACGCTTATAATCGAGGCAAATCAACATATTTGTCCTGTTATAAATGAGAACTAGAGGAAGGAAATGATGAAGAAATGAATGAAGCCGTCGAATCAAAATATAACTGACAGGGCAGGACATGGCAATGGTCGGTTGGTCAAGATCAGATTTCTACTGACTACCTATAAATACTACTACATCGACCACCATCTCGTGGAAGGTGAATAGATAGATAGATCGATGCTTGGAATATATACTACCGTAATACTTTTCTTCCTCGAGAACGGTGACGATTGGGAAGGCGGGGGGTTTATTTTTGATTTTGGGAGTGGTGAAATAGATACAGTATGGTAGGTAGCCTAGGGATTTCGGGCGAAAAGCTTGTACGGAATATACTACTGTATGGATATGGGTAGAATTTGTCTACTATCTTTTCTTGAAGTGAAGAGATGGAGATATGAAGAACTTCATTTCATGACTGCAGATAAAAAAGAACCAGATGCATGTACATACTTGAAAAAGGATAAGGATGACCCGAAAATGGAACTAACTTGAAAGAAACTGGAGGTAGCTGCAAATTCCAATCAATGGATGAGCAGCTGTAGAAGTGAAGTAAAAACCAAGATTTTTTTCCTTTTATATCTTTTTATCAGGCAAACTGTTTTGAGATTCCCGCTCATTCACCAAAGTTGAACCATGCATAAGTATTCACGGAGCATGACAGGCAATCCTGCATGCTTCACTTGGTACTGTGATAGGTGATAATAGGTGATAGGTTAGAAACGGAACATTCTATGCTCCATATATTCCTCTCGCGTCGTCCCCTGTCGAAAAGGTATGGGTTCAGTAGTAAAGGAACAGGCGCCTCATAACCCGCGACGCAGCGGTAGTCAAGGCCTGCTTGACTCCGCCAATGAAGCCGTTATTCGCGTACGCCTGGCTAGCGTCCCACATCATAACGCCTCCAAAGCTCGCGAAAGTCTTGCAGTAGTTGATGATGGGAGCGAGACCCGACGCGGGCGTGTATCCGCTGCCAGCGGCCCCCTGGTTCGCGGGGACACCGACGAAGACCTTCACGTTGGGGTTCTTGGACGTCTCCTTGGCCCAGTTGTCCCACGTGGCGAAGTTGAAGTTGTTCTGGGTGCTGGATCCGGGCGTGAATGACTGCAGGCCGCAGTAGTTGTTGTAGAACTGCACCCAGATCGCGTCGAAGGAGACGGCTCCGTCGAGCATCGCGTTGTCAGCGGCGTCTGGATACACGCACTGGGGAGCGGCCGTCAGGTAGTATTTCTTCGAGCTGTCCGCGTCCATCAGGCTGCGGAGCTTGTTGGCGAAGGGGACCATGTTGGAGACTGAGCTCTCGAAGTCGAAGTCGAAGCCATCGACGGATGCGTCTCCGAAGGGGCGATGCGCGGAGGAGCCAGATTGCTGAGGGCCAAAAGTCTCCCAGATCAAGTTGGCACCGGCCACGGCAGCATCCTCTGAGGAGAAACCGCCTTCGCTGTAGGTGGCGCCGCCGATGGAAAGGAGGATGGTCTTTCCCTTGCTCTGGCAGGCCTTGATATCCTCACTGATTGATCGACCATGAGTCAACGAGATCATGAATGTATATAGGTAGAGCACAATCCTTTCATAATGTTCAAGGACCGTTTATTGGAATCCAGAACTTACCCAATCTCAGGGCAGTTCAGAAGAGCTGTTCCTGAGAACGTAGTGCATTTGTCACCCTGGTTGGCAAAGTCGATTTCCGGAGCACCGCCAACACCGTTGATCACAGTAAGGAATGCGAGTTGGAACACCTATAATCCAAATGTGAGCCTTAGACAAGCCATGCAGTCTCTTTGGTACTCTTCATACATCAATGTCGGTGTCTGTTGAAGGAGACAGGTCCGTTAGCATCAAAAAGAGGAAATCGATATTAGGTCACTTGACTACCCACTGTCGCAGTAGTACGAAAGACGCTGCTGAGCCAGGTCGCCGCTGGATTGCATGTACGAGTTTTGACCTATCAAGAGAGGAATTCAGCTTAGCAATTTTTCGTTGGAGAGGACGGCTCTGAGGAGCTATATACCCCAGTAGACGGCAACATTGCTTGAAGAGGTAGTGTCAAGGGTAGCATAGACACCCTGAGTGACTGCGAGCATGGCTGCCAAAGAAAGGAAGTTCTTAGACGGAGCCATTTTGTAAGGATAGGTAGGTAAAGAAGTTTGAAGTTCGAAGTAAGAAGTAAGAAGTTAGGTGTTAGGAGAGAAGGAAGAAGCAAGATGTTGGAGGTAGGAAGTTAAAAGGAGGAAATGAAAGGTAAGAAGTTGGAGGTAGGAAGTGAAAACGGAGCAAGATTGAGTGAAGGAATGGATAGCGAAGTAGTATAAGAAATTGCTTTCACTGCTTGGTCAAGAAATGACTTGGGGGCCGCTGATGAACTGAAGCGCTCTTATACATCACATCGAGCCTCTCTTGACACCTTTCTTTACTCTCACTTCAGGGAACTGGGTTACATGGTGGAACCTACTATACGATCAACAGCTCCCAGCTGTATACAGTCGCATGAACACGGTGTCATGGAAATAGCGCTGAGCCTCATACATGATGGCATCCTGGTGTTTGTTCCAGGTCAACTGGGGGCCAGAATATTGCAGGGTTGGACATTTTCCAAAAGCAAGTATGTACATTCCACGGTGCCCAGTTTCTGGCTCCAGGGGCCTTGAGATCATGGAATGTAACCTCTCCAGGTCCGGTCAGAGCCCATCACCGTGGAAGCCAACTCTGGGACTACCCAAAAGAGTAATATGACAGCTTCATACTCTCATCCGTTTGCGGTCAGAGAGGGGAAAAGCTATCAAAGGTCACAAGGGCCCTGCGTTAGTAGAACGCACGGCGGAGGACGGCTCGAGTGTTGCAGCAAGAGGTCATATCATGACGTTCCCACGCGACGCCAAGCTCATGTAGGAGCGCGGATCTTCTGCCTGTTCCTGTGTAGCCAACTTTTCAAATCCACCAGATAGAAGTTACTCCGCAGGAAGACGGAACACGGGGCGTTAATAAAGTAGGCGGAGCAGATCCCCAGGAACGGGAAATGGGCCATGCGTTGTATACCTCCGACAAGACTCGCCGGTGACATGCAGAGAGATGCGCTAGAAGAACACCGGCTCGCTGTGTCCCCTACATGGAAAACGGAGGATAACTCGATATCTGCACGTCGTGATTGGTATCCCGCATCGGCAGACAGCCGCCAGCTAGTAGGTGTTTCTGGATCTGGTTCTGGGCCCCGAAAGGACCCTGTCAAGCGATGAAGCCACTGTTGCATTCTTCATCTTGATCCTTGCCAGGGACTCGTTTCACTAACTGCGCGCGAGGACGAGGGTACCAATTGGTGAGAGTGTCGAAGATTGCGCCCAATGATAAGCAAACTAGTCTGAAGGCCGGATTTCTCGAGAAAAGACAAGCTTTCCGGGTTAAGCAAGGAGTTTGAGCCTCCGCGTCTGGACGATGGAGGAGAGATGGATGGGAGCGATCAAGTCCCCGGCCCGGATGTCCCGACGCATGCGGGTTGCACAAAGAGCGATTTCTGGAAACCTTGCATGGTCCAACGTCTTCTCAGATGACAACTTCTGCGGAAAATGAAGCCTGATGAGCCGCACTGGTGTTCATGCCACATGGCTTGAGAGACGGGACAGGGTTGACAGCACTAGAGCGGACTCCTCTCGAATTCGACGCTCTCTATACGCCGGTCACTTGGCCAAACACCACTAACCTAGTTCGGCGGTGTGTTACATCTACCTATGTTCTTCCCCTCCAGTCCGCTAGGTACCTAAAGCTAATCTAGTATATGGTGAACGGGCTCGATATATTGCAACTCTAACGGCCTTATCTTGTGATCTACTGCACCGTGCTGTGCATGCAGATGGACAAACATGTACTAACTCTGGAGGGATTGCACAGTTCGCTATGCACAGGGTATCCTGGATACGCATCTGCCTCTTGATGCCTAGGTATGGTCATACCTATCTGCCCTCCCATCCCATGCACCTCTGGCTGACCTTTGAGAAAAGCAGGTTCTACTTAGGTTGAACTTGTCATGGCAACATCCTTATCAGTTCCCTCCTCCCAGGTTGCTGGTCGGGTTGCAATCATCCAGTATAGCATCTGCATCTTTGACAGCAGCGTACGAATCTGTAGAGTACAGAGTACTCCATACGGAAAGCATGGAAACAACATGGAGTTCTTGACAATATTAGGAATCGAGGTTGTCTTCACGCTGGATATAAGGTATGTATCTCAGTGGATGAACTCGAGGTAAACATGTCCTTTTATTCACCAATCTTGGATTATTTATTCTTCCCTTCCATACTAAGCACTCTAGCTAGCTAAACACTCGAACGTAGTTAATTGCCCAATAAGCCTCCGCAAATGCCTGCGGATTATTCGCAACAAAATTGGCCGCACACGAAGGCGTACTACTCCAGGCGGCCCCAGCCCAATCCCCACAGAAGGTATTATCAAAGACGACATTGAGATTCTCAAAGTGCTGATCGATAACACATCCCTGTCCCAGCTGCGCAACGGGAGTACCCCAGGTGGCAGGATCCGGTCTGCCTTCCACAATATCCTGCGGGATTCCTTCCGCACGAGAGAAGAACCAGATCCGGATCGTCTGAGACGTCCACTCCGTGGCATACACACCTCCACCCACAGCGTTGAACCCGTTCCCGTATGAGGCCCGGTTGTAGTTCGCGACCTGGCAGCCCTGGTTCGGGCCCTGGTTGGGGGCCTGGACGTCGCAATTAAGAGTCTTCAACGCGCCGGTGAATAGGGTGTTTACCGTATCCATAATCGATCCAACAAGGCTGTTTAATATCGAGCAGCCGGTTCCCGTGTGGAAGGTGACGAAGTTGTGCTTCTGATCGTTCACCCCCTCGAGGATGTCGATCTCCCTCGAGACAGGCCAGTTCGGTCCCACCATCCAGAAGGCCGGCCAGGTGCCGCAGATGCTTCCCGGCATGTGGGCGATGTCAGTGATGACGACGCCATGGTTGTACGCTTTGTTGCTGGTGATGCGGACGCTGGAACGGCCACCGGGCATGACGTTCTGGGAGTCGACACCGATATGGACGACCGGTTTGCCATCTGACCCTGTCGTGATGCTTGTCAGTCCCGTATTGCTGGCGGTGGCTGCGTCGACATATCGAACAAAGCCCCGGGTCGGATCCGGGCCGGTGAAGAAGGAGAACCCGGAGAAGAAATTTGCCCCTGAGTAGTCGTCGACGAGGACGTAGCTTGCTACGAGTTCTCCATAGATGAGTAAGTAGAAAAGGCTTTGGAGGAGATTCTGGCAGTATATCTGTAACATGATGAGTAGGTACGCACATACATATATATCCAGTTTTGCTCTACTATCAGTATTCAAAGAATGGATACGCAATAAAGTAAGTAGGTGGAGAACTAACAAACACGAGACATCTGTGCGTACCTATTTATACAACCTACACTGGGATTCATTGTTCGTGGAGTCACCTATCTGTGAATCTTTCCTGCAGCTTAAATCCGTCCGTACTACATGTCTAGCGGCATGGACAACTTATTGAATCATCCAACAAAGAAGAGCAAGGAGATAAAAGCCATGTACTCCGTTACACACACACCCGCCCCAAATTTCGGCATTTAGCCACTGAACTCCATAAATACTACCTATAAATAAAGGACACCGGTTAGCTACTCAGTCTATTTAAAGAACAAGTGAAAGAAAATCTATATATATGGTGGCTTATTCCGGCCAATATCAAAATAATGAATGCACCATCAGGCGTGTAACTCTCAGTCAACCGCACCATGAAGACTAAGTTATTACATGTGGAATACCTTCTATGCAAAATACATGCGCAAAGGAGTCCCCCGAGGTATCCAAACAAAAAATTTAAGTGGACATTGGCTTGGAACCCATACATACACAAGATTTTCTTCCCACGGTTATTAGAGACTATTGAGCAAAGAACCTCATTCAAAGAAGTTTTTTATCTGACCTTGCAGCTGAGCTCCATCGCTTTATGAATTAAAGAAACCCCCGGATTAAGCCTGTCCCTGCAGTTCAGTGTTTCAGTTCAGTTCAGGTCTGGAGCTGGAGCTGGAGATACTGCCGCCACATCTACTGCTTACCAACTTACCTACCTAGTCACGATGGATGTGGTGCCTGTTCAATGAGATCTCATTTACATGTCCTGTTGACTTAGGTAAGTAACAAAATCACCATCATCATCATCCACGTAGTATAAAACATACTAGATAGCATACTAGATAGTATATTCTAAAACTATGGATATGATAGCAGTATCTTTCTTGTAGGTATCTTTTAAGGCACAGGTTTCTCTTTCACCCTCCGGAATTCGAATACTAGATATGGGAATTTGTTTACTATAGATGGATGATTACCTTAGCAAAACACTCGATTTAGTCATTTCAAACTACTACATTTACGTAACCCTCCGAAATTGATATATCATGCGTGAAACGATTTCAGTAAAACCTATCAGTCTGATTGGGATCTATCAACCAACCCAATGGTTGAGTCATCGTCAAAGGTACCAATGGTACCATTCTTTCCCTTTCATAAGCAGGCAATGTGATCACCTCTCTCCCCTCACTTCGAAATCCCAGTAACCCTCTTAACAGCCTCCTCAATGGGCATATCTTCCGCAACGACGCCCGCCCCCTTCAACACATCCACGGCACCCTCCACAACCTTCTTATCCACGCCCCTCGTCCCCTTGACGAACTTCACATCCTTCAGCCACTCCTTCGCATCCTCCTCCTCGTAGTGGCACCCCAACTCGCCCGTCCCCAACAACTTGACAACCTGCCCCGCGTCGCGCTCGAACTCCCTGATGCCCTCGTCGAGAGCCTCAAACAGCTTCGCCAGATTCTCGTCCTTCTCTGGGTCCGGGAACGTGCAGTCCGAGGCGACGATGTGCCACGAGGGCCAGGGGGTGAAGATCTCGCCGATCTTCTTGAGCGGCGGGTTCGGGTTGGAGGCGGTGGGGTGGAAGAAGGACTTGGTGGTAAAGTGCTCCCACATGAAAAATTCGGCGGAGGGTTTGGTGCCCGTGACGCCGTCGCGGAGGGCGTTGAAGGGGCCGAGGGAGACGGTGGAGAGGGAGTCCGGACCCCAGCCTTGTTGTTGGGCGAGGACGAAGGACATGATGTGCGAGCCGCTGGAGAAAATATCAGTATCGTATAACACTTTTGATATGACACAGGCACAGGATACTGTATATATAAGACTCACCTTCCCAACCTACTAACCCCAACCCTACCCCCCTTCAAGTCCCCCACGTTGTTAATCTCCCCCCTCTCTCTCCCCGTGACAATCGCCCACCGCAGCGGCGTCTCCACCCACTGTCCAACGATCTTATACCCGCCCGACACGGCATTCTTGTGCGTCTGCTGCTTGCCCGTGAGTCCGGCGACCCAGCCCTCGGTCAGTCCGATGCCGACATCGATCTCATTCTCGCGGAGGGAGGATATCATATGCCCTGTTCCCGAGGGGAACGGGGTCAATTGGACCCGGAAGGGGAGTTTCGACAAAGAGGGGGAGCGCAGGGCCAGGTGTAATGGGGTGAGGTAGTGCTCTGTTTATGCATATCCCAAAACCGCCCGGAGGGGACGGGGGAGGGGGAGAGGGTTAGCATTTTGTTGCTTTTCTCTTATATTCAATGATCACATCTTTTTTCAATTGCGAGTATTGGTGCTTTGAGGTATCGTTCGTGTGTTTGATTTCAGGGTTCGCGTTGTGCATTTCTTCAGTGTATGCCGTGAGGGGGCGGAGAAGCAAAGGAATGAAGTCATACCGGGCACATAGCCGATGCGGATGGTCAGTGAGGAAGCCATGGCGGGGCTTTGCAACCTGTTCCTGGACACGGAAAAACCGTAGGCTTGTAAATAAAAGATGGATATCCAGGAAACGAAGTTCAACTGCACCCTGGGAGAACCGTCGAGGGTGGAAGTAGGGTAACTTGACGGTGGGGTTGTGCCGGGGTTTAGGTCAGGCTGATGTCGAAATCTCCGATTCGGAAAGTCCACTAAGACGCGACGGTAGAAGATTATCAATGAAGGTCTTTTTTTTTTGCTTTTGCAGGAGCCATATATATTATTCATTGTTCCTATTCTATCCATCCCTTTTTCCAATGACACCAGGTCTGTTTCTCTTCACGCATAATTACAAAAAGTATCTTGTTAGAAGAAATAAATGATTATTAACCCCTCATAACCAAGCTCTCATAAGATCATAAGATCAATTTGAATCGACTACGCCAACCGGAGATCCTTCTCCTCAACGGTCCATCTCTCACCGTTCTCCTTGGGATTGCTTGAAGGACCATTTCCGAACATCCAGTACTGCACACCGAGGTAGCAGTCGCATATGCACTGGAACGTAGCGCACATCCGGAACGCCCAGGGGATGGGTTCCTTGCTGCAGAAGAAGTAGCTCATCTTCATCACATCGCCGAGGATCCACGCGGCAACTACGGACAGCCGGAATCCCTTGCAGGACCGGGCGCGCTGGTTCGCCAGGACCTGCGGAACTGGAAGGAAGGCCTCGACAGCAAGGCCGACAGATCCGAGGAGGTTAATATAAGACTCCGAGCGGGAGATGAAAGGGAAGAAGACGTGGATGATGAAGAGGCTGAGGGAGAAGTAGACGAGAAACATCCAGTATCTGGGATGTTTACCATGTTAGTCGTGACCGTTACACAGGAAATAGAGGCGATCTGGTCAGAACCCAGGAGAACAATACGGGTAGACATACGGCCTCGTCGACCTCCACTGCCAAAAATTATACGGTCTCGTGAACCAGCCATTCGACTCATCATGTCCGCTAAACGGCACATGCTCGATGCCGTCCTTAATACCCGGGGCGGGCCGGTTATCCAACGCAACCTTGAGCAAGACGAGTTGCACCGCAACCATGATAACGGCCTGCGCGAGCAGCGCATATGAATAGTAGGCTCCAAACCAGTAGAAGACCCTAGTTGGGTTGTCAGAATCGACCTGATGCACATGTAGCCTCATCGACGGAAGCAACTGCTTACTTCAATATCGAGGCGACAAGCATGATCAACGGTATATCCAGCGAGAATCCGGCAGAGCTCTTGTTCTTATGTATACTGTATATCTGATCCGAATATGATGTCAGAGGGGAGGTAACGAGGCTATTCCCCGCGGTCAGCATTCCACGCTCTGCAGCCATCCGGAGCGGAGGAATCGGGGACACCTACAAGACTGGAGCCCCATACTCGAGGGCCGCGGAGAGGAGCCACATCGTGCCTGGGATTATCCAACACAGTGATTTCTTGGACTTAGTAGGCGCTCTTCGGCTGCAATATGCGCTTCCCGCGTCAGGCGACGGAAGTAGCTGCTCGCGTGCTCTAAATGAATCGCGGTGTGCAGAAGTAAATGTCAATGAAGCACGATTTACGTAGCCGCGGGAAGGCTCGACTGCAGACTCGATGAAATAAAAGCGCCAGCGACTGTGGAAGTCATAGAATAGGGCAGTTAGTTATTTAGGACATGAGGCAGAGAGAATCAAGAAAAGGAAATGAAAGAGATACGGTTGAGGACGCTTATCCCGACTGCGCAACGAATCCGGCGGCGTTGGCTGCAGCGCCAGGGGCCCGCCGATCGGGGCTTGTCTCCGATCCCGCCTTGGCCGCTTATGTCAGCAGTCACAGCCATCCAGACCGTTTCTGCTGGTCCATCTCGACCGACGTGATAGAACACAGTGGACCGCGCTTGCGTGTCGGGTCTCCGCTGTACGGGACGGCACATTATTGTGACAGTGAAAACAGGAGCGTGGATGGAAGTGAAACCAAGACATCAACAAAATTGAACCGTCTAGCTAAGCTCTCTACACAGATGGATCATCATGGGTCATGTGGGTACAAAACACGAAAATCAACGACTACACGGACTGCCAAGTGTCAAACGCTCTGGTCTAGAATTCAATCCTCCACACCTTGCCAATACCAACGTTAGGGTTCTTCACCACGGCGTATGGCGCCTTTCCGCCCTGCTGGACGTGGTATTCCAGCGGAGCAGTCGCACCAGCCTCCGCACCGTCCTCGATCACAGTCACGCTCGACTTCTCCTGCCACTCCTTGGGAGCATCAACAACCACGACCTTCTCAACGCGGACATCTGCCATTGTCTTGACATAATCCACAGTCTTCGGGCCCTTCCTTCCAATGTCTTCCGACGAGAGACTGGAATCGCTGAAGCTGAAGCGACGGTGAATGTAGGCACCATGCTGGTAGTCGAACGTCTCACCATCATCGACATACAGAGTGCCCTCAGCCTGGCCGTTCTTGTCCAGGACGACGACGAGCGTGTACGGATCCCATTTCATCAATCCGCTGCTGCGGCGAGGGCGGTCCTTACGAGGGATAATGTGACCACCCTGCATCAACAAGGGAACCTTCTCAAGAGGCGCAGGGACCGTATGCCTGTTACCAGCGCCCTGGTAGACGGTGTAATCGAAATAGTCGTAGTACTTCTCGTCGTCGGCAATGTAGATGTCCACCGAAGTCGCGCCCTCAGTGACCACCGGCTTCGCAAGGAGACCGGTAGATCCCAGGTAGAACTGGTCATCGATGGCGAAACCGAGCTCGTCAGATGGGTGAACGTAGTACTGAGGTCTCACGATCGGCGTTCCATTCACGGAAGCCTGGTGGAAGGCGGTGTACCAGGCGGGCAAGAGTTGGTATCGGAGGCGGATGGCTTGGGTGATGATGGACATGTAGGGCTCACCGGCCAGGTAAGGCTCTCTCCTACGAGTGTCGATGTGGGCATGCGCGCGGAAAAACGGATAGAAGATACCAGTTTGGTACCACCTCGTGAGAAGCTCCTTGCTTGGGTTTCCGAAGAAGCCACCGACATCAGCACCTGCAAAAGGAAATCCAGCGATACCATTGTTCAGAACCATGGGCAGAGAGGCCGCCAGGTGGTCCCAGTTGGCCTGGTTGTCACCAGTCCACATGGCACTTATCCGCTGAGCACCGGCGTAGAACGATCGGGTCAAAATAAATGGCCGCCGAATCTCACCCTTCTTCCGCTCCAGCATCGCATTGTAGGTAGCATTAACTAAAGTCAAGCCGTTGACGTTGTGAATATCACGATGCTCCCAGTTGCCGTAGTGCAAGTTGTCCTTAGGCATGGTGGTCTCAGGACCGTTGAACACCGACGGCTCGTTCATGTCATTCCAGATGAACATGTTAGGAAGCGTGCCCTTGAACTTGTCATACTTGAACAGACCGGTCCACCAGCTGATAGACGCGGGATTGAAGCAATCCACCCAGTGAGACGACCCAGGCCAGCACCAGCCCTCGTAGATGTTGCCATCCTTGTTTTTGACAGCAAGATCCTTGCTCTTCAGCTCCTCGACGACAGGGTAGTTGGCTTCGTTCTTGATGTGAGGGTCAATGATGATCACCAGCTTGCGCTCGGAGTCATCGAGCTGTTCCTGCATACCCTTGGGATCAGGGAAAGTAAGGGGATCCCAAGTGAAGTATTTCTTGCCGTCGGTATACTCGATGTCGAGCCAGATCACATCGTAGGGGATCTGGTACTTGTCGAACTTTCGGTCGACATCCTTAACATCGTCATCAGTAACGTAGTTCCATCGACATTGGTGATACGCGATGGCAAAGTGCTGAGGGAGCTGAGTGTATCCCGTGAGCTCTCCATAAGTCCTGCTGAGATCCTCCGGTGTAGGTCCAAGGAAGACGAAAACGTCCAGCTGGCCAGACTCCGAAAACCAATGGGTCTGTGTGGTCGTCTTCGGGCTCACGCCCAGGGCGAGCGGGTTCACAGATGGCTTAAACTTGACGATGTCCACCCAGGTTTCTGCGGCGTTGAGCCAGAAAACGCCAACAGTGGAGTCCTTGCGGTGCGCCTGCATGAACGGAATAGAGCCATAAAGTGTCATCGGGCTGTTGAGTTCATACTCGAAGACATCGCTGTTGTGCATACGGTACGGTTCCTCGTGGTTTCCAGAGCCGCCTCTGATCGTCGATTAGCTCAGCTCAAAAACAACGTAGAGTATGGACTTACCTAGTCTCCTTCAACGAGAGCGAGTCCGCGTGTTCTGGGATTCCAAAGACGTGTCCATAACCAGGGAATGAAATGTCTAGACCGACACTCTCCGGACCCCTAGGCTTCGAGTCCGTATTGCCTCCGAAAGTCTCCTCCCACCAAGTACTCTGGTCATCCTTGGGCTCGGAACTCTCATCATTAACCTTGGCTCTCCAATGCTCAACATTCAGATAGCCCCTGTCGTTGAGCTTCACATGGGTCTCGCCATCCCTCTGGAACTGGACCTCGAAAGGTGCGTGACGGATGATGGCCTGGAATTTCTTCTCGGGTCCGTACAGCACCTTAGTGAAACCAGTTTCCGTCTCCGGGTTCAGCGACGCAGACTTGCTGAGCTCCAGGCCGCCCACGAGCACCCATTTACCAGCTTCATTGTAACGTTCCTTTCGGGCCTTGCTGCCATGTCGAAGCTCAATCTCGCCCTTCACACGTTTCTCCTCGTCCACGACGACTCGAGCGGCGCCCGACTCGAGGAAGGATACGGTAAGAGGCAGTCTGACCTTCTCATTGCTGGCGGTCATCTTGATAATTGTGCCTTGCAATTGACCATCCTGGAACTGGATAGATGCGGAATCAAGTTCGTACGGAGCGGTCCACGAGGAGCCCCGAGCGGTGACTTCATCAGCATAGGCTCTGTTGCGCTTGCAGAAGCCCGATTGCGCACATTTCTTGAAGTTTTCATGCTTCACCGAGACTTATAACCCATTGTCAGAGCTCTATCGAGATTTAATGTAATAGCAATCAACAAACTCACTTCCAGGGACGATAAAACAACATAGCAGTATCGTTAGGGACAGGAACAGCGTCCACCGGGGGGACGCTGACCGGCTCCTGGCCATGGTTTAAGAAAAAGGAGCAAGCAACAGATGCTAACCTCCCAAAGTAAATGAGATGCAATATATAACTGCGTTGACCTACATCGACGTGCGGTGTAAGCCAAGCAGGAGCATATACAACAACAGCTCTCTCCGCGTTTGGTCCAGGCTGTCCAGATAGCTCTGGGCACGGGACTACTACTACTACGGCTAAGGGCGGTCAGGCCGCGTTTTGAGACCGGCGAATTGAACCCCTCCAGCCCCACAGTGCCCGACCCTCGTCCGCCGGCTGCCCGTATATATTTTCGCCAACTCAGCCATTGCCCGCCCACAACTTGGTTCTACCTCGTTCGAATCCTCCCAGACTTCCGCTGCATTTCTCCCGCTGATCTAGAGTCATCTTTCATTCTCACATTTATCCAAGATGTCTAACGAGCAGACGTATGTCCCCTCCCCCACTTAACCCCCCCCCTATCCCTCCAGATTTTTCATTACCCCTCCGTTTGTTTGCGATTCTAACAAAGTACACAGTTTCATTGCTATCAAGCCTGACGGTGTCCAGGTACGCCTTTCTCCCTGGAAATTCTCGAGATACAATAAATAGAATGACAAATGGTGTCTACGTTTGGTGCTTCAAGTCCAGAGACTGACACTGTCGTCAACAGCGCGGACTCGTCGGCCCCATCATCTCCCGCTTCGAGCAGCGTGGGTGAGTAGTACAACCCCTCCGCAGACAATCGAAAGAACGGCCTACTGACAGTCCACAGCTTCAAGCTCGTTGCCATGAAGCTGTGCTCTCCCTCCAAGGAGCACCTCGAGAAGCACTACGCCGACCTTTCCGGCAAGCCCTTCTTCAACGGCCTCGTCACCTGTCAGTTTCCCCCTCATCCTGCCCCGCGGTGAGAACAACAGACTAATACTCTGCTTAGACATGCTGAGCGGCCCCATCGTCGCCATGGTCTGGGAGGGCCGTGAGGTCGTCAAGACCGGCCGCGGTAAGTTCACCCCGCCACCGCCGTCTGCTCCTTCGAGTCGACGCTGACGATCTACAGCCATCCTCGGTGCTACCAACCCCCTGGCCTCTCCCCCTGGCACCATCCGTGGTGACTACGCCATCGTAAGTCCATGAACGTGTACGTATTGTGGATACGACACTCACAATGCCACAGGACGTCGGCCGCAACGTCTGCCACGGCTCCGACAGCGTCGAGAACGCCAAGAAGGAGATCGCCCTCTGGTTCAACGAGAATGAGCTCATCTCCTACAAGCAGGCCCAGTTCGACTGGATCTACGAGAAGGCTTAGATTCAGAATTCTTCCACCAATAAACCACCAAAACCTCTTCCGGCTTGCGGAGCTCCGATGACCATCGTCTGAGATGTCTTAGAGCTTCTGCGGTATGAGTTATGATGGGTAGAATAATAACAATATAGAGAATAACCCCAAAAATAAACCCATAATGCCTTGAAAATACACGTTGCAGCTGCTATGTATCTCAATGGGTATATAGTAAACAACAACAGCGCAAGGCGCGCCGCAGCCTCTGCCCCTCTTCCGAAGAATATACGAGAAGCCCAGCATACCAGCGTACCATACGGACCGATATAATCTATCCATCACTTGCTCCCAAAGAGACCCCGGACCCCTCTACCTACCGGCCCAACAACCACCCTCGCAAACCACGGTGTCGCCGACACGCTCGCAATAATCCGCACCGGCAACAACGCCTTGGTAATCGCATACGCCGTCGCAAACTCCAGCACCAGACGCACACCTTTCCTCTCCGCAGCAGTAGTTCCTATCGTAGTCCTAGTACTCTCACCACCGGCCCCAACACTTTCCACATCCGTATCATCTACCCACCCTTTCTTCCTCAACCACCGCCCAAACCTCCTCACACCCTCATCGAAGGCGCCATCACCATCACCGGTCGTCAAGTCAGGCATCCACCCGCCGTAATGGAACGCCGCGACGAGGCCGAACAAGGGAACGACGGCCGTGATCTCGTGCAGGATCAGGAAGGAGGCGATGTGGGAGACGGGAGCGCCGAGGAGCGGGGCCGTGTAGGGACGGAGGAACTTGGGGAGGCGGTCGTTGAGGCGGCGGAGGCGGGAGTCGTGGCTTGAAGATGGTTGTGGAGGAGTTGAAAAGGCGCGGCGGGAGGGTTGTAAGCGAAGAGGTGAGGAGAAGCGGCGGAGGGGGAAGAGGGATGGTCTTCTGGTGGACATTTTGGGCAATTAGAGGCCGGGGGACGCTCAATTGCTGTTGTAGTTGCGATTGATGGATTCGAAACTATTTATCGTTCCGTTGGGGAGTGAAGATGAAGTAGTAGGTGGTATATATTGTCAGTCAACCATATAGGAACTGTGAATCACTAGGAATCAAAAATAAAAACGAGAGGAAAGGAAAGCAGAAAAAAACAGAACAGGCCGCATCCTCTGCTAAGCCGTTGACCGCCTGGAACTGTCCATGAAGCCACGCCGAGACGCTGCATTTGGGGGCCAATTCGTATCCCCGGACTGCTAGTAATCCGGAGAATGCCCGTCTTGGTTATCTAGGATTTTTTTCGTCCATGGTGCGGATGTTTGCCCTGTTTGTCCTGTTTGTGGCGGGCGAAGAGGGAAGATCTGATCTCATCTGCAGATACTTGCATGCACGGGCGCCGACAGTTGGACTTTACTGGTTTGATACATATCGAGTAACATTAGTATTGCTGTCAACTGCAGACTTGCAATGGAATGCCTGAGGATATTATCTTAGGATTTAGGCTCATCTTGCCAGATCGTTTGTCGACATATGGCTGAAGGAGGATTTCCGATAGCCTCTTAGTTCTCCGTGACACCGCATTTGGAGACGGTTGCCATCCACGACGTAGAAAAAGTTGACACGGAGGCATTGGCAGCTTCAACTTGTAGGAAAAGTCCAAGATCGATCTGCAGATCTCATTAGACACGTGTGAACTAAACGGGAGATTCCCAGCAGCCGTGCGCGGTGGCAGAGAGAGAGGAGAGCGTCCGCCCGGCAGTCGACGGGCAACAATTCCCGATTCCCCGGCCTAGAAATCGGCGGCATATCCACATCTTTCCGCCATGACTGGGCGGATCACCCGTCACTGACCACTGGCAGATGTATGTTTGCTAGTTCTTAATTCATGCATCTTCTTCTCAATCTCATCTGTTCATGACCGTCGACGCGACCCTGGGGAGAATCTCTGCTGCTTGAGCACGGTTCTCTCGCCGTTCCACCCAACTGACTTGTCCTCCGTCCTCAGCGCGCGAGGGCACCCCCAGCGTCCATCATAATACCCAGAGACACAGACAGACCTGCAAAATGATGGAGAAGATCACAGACAAGATCGCGGCTCTACCGCCCGATTCAAACTATTTCTCTCTCGAGTTCTTCCCTCCGAAGACCCAGATGGTGGGGTTGAATTCTTACCCCGCGTTCGTGGCCGTGGAAACTGACATAACTGACGATATGCTGTCTGTCTAGGGATCTGCCAACCTCCAAGCCCGTCTGGAGCGTATGTCCCAGGCCCTCCGTCCTCTCTTCGTCACCGTCACATGGGGCGCTGGAGGAACCACCGCGAACAAGTCCCTCGAGCTGGCGGAGATCTGCCAGCGCCAGCTACAGCTGACGACATGTCTGCACTTAACGTGCACCAACATGGACCGGAAACTGGTCGATGAGGCCCTGGAGGAAGCCAAGGTGCTGGGTATTCGGAATATCCTGGCTCTACGTGGTGATCCACCCCGCAGTGAGGAGTACAACATGCACGGAGAGGACGACAGCAACAAAGAGTTCACATGGGCCGTTGACCTGGTGCGATACATACGGCGCGTGCACGGCGACTACTTCTGCATCGGAGTTGCAGCATATCCGGAGGGCCATCCTGGCGAGAACTACAACGAGCCCCAAGACCCCCATAGAGATCTGCCGTATCTGGTGGAGAAGGTCCAGGCCGGTGCGGACTTTATCATGACTCAATTGACATACGATCTCGATGCGTACAGAAAATTCGAAGATCTGCTGCGGAACCACGAGTCGGGAGTCTTTAAGAAGATTCCAGTCATTCCCGGCCTCATGCCGATACAGAGCTACAATATCTTGACGAGAGTGACGAAGCTCAGCCACGCCCGGATTCCCCCTGAGATTCTATCCCGCGTGGAAGCAGTCAAGACAGATGATGAGGCAGTTAAGCGCGTTGGAGTCGACATCGTCAGTGAGCTGGTGGAGGGCATCAAAGAGATACCTTGTCCCACCCCTCGAGGCTTCCACTTCTACACTCTCAACCTGGAAAAGTCCGTCTCCTTCGTTCTCGAACGGTGTGACCTTATTCCACCATCCACCGAGGTGTCTGACGAGGTTGATGAAACCCCTGTCGCGGATGGCCCGTCAATAAAGGATGGTGCTTTCCTGGGTGCTCAGCTGCGTTCTTTCAACAGACGCCGCGCCTCGTCTATCAACTCACAACCACACAACCGTCTCATCGTGGACAAGCCGCAGATACAAGTATCCTCAGACGGATCGTCCAAGGGTTCGACGACGCACGAGGCACCCGCTCTCAGCGCTGGTTTGCCAGCCATGAACCCGCCGCACCGCAGCACCACACTCCAGATCTCAGAAGGCCTTGGCGCCCTAGGCCGCGAAGCAACATGGGACGACTTCCCCAACGGACGATGGGGTGACCCCCGCTCGCCTGCCTTCGGTGAGATCGACGGCTATGGTCCCTCGCTACATGTCAGTGCTGCCGTTGCCCGCCGGCTCTGGGGCTACCCGACCTCCCAGACAGACATCAACTCCATATTCAAACGGCACGTCTCGGGCGAATTGCACATGGTGCCCTGGTCTGAAGGCGGCGCTGAGGAGAGCTCAGGCGGCCTGAACGCCGAGACCGCGACCATCCGCACGGAACTCCTCAAGCTCATCGACGGCCGAGGCTGGTGGACTCTGGCCTCCCAGCCCGCCGTCAACGGCGTGCGCAGCGACGATCCCATCTTCGGCTGGGGTCCCCAGGGCGAAGGCTTCGTGTTCCAAAAGGCCTTTGTCGAATTCTTCTGCCCGAACAAGGACTACCAATCCGTGCTGAAACCCCTCCTGAAGAAATACGGCCACAACGAATTCGCCTGGTTCGCGACCAACGCCGCCGGCGACTTCGAAGCCTCCTTCCACCAAACTATCAACCCCGACCCGATCACCGCCACCGCACCCAAGACGACCGCGCCCGCAGAAGAGGACATCACCACCTCCTCCCAGAACGGCGTCAACGTCGTCACCTGGGGCGTCTTCCGCGGGAAGGAGATCATCACCCCGACCATCATCGAGGAAGTGTCCTTTCGCGCATGGGGCGACGAGGCGTACCGCATCTGGGACGAGTGGCGCCGGATCTACCCCCGCGGGTCGCCGACGGAGCTGTTCCTCGATGAGACGAAGAATGATGTCTGGCTTGTTTGTGTCATTGGACAGCGGTTTGGGGCTGGGACGGAGTTGCGGTCTGAGGAGGAGGAGAGGGAGAAGAAGATGCTGTGGAGGGTGTTGGCGGGTGAGCAGTAGGTCCATACAATACATACACATTGGTGTGCGATCATATGAGATACGACGAACGATGGGGAAGGGGAATTGGTGTAACTTTACGAGAGGCATGAAATTACCCGCGAATTGGGATGTTTTGTGTAGGTAGGTTAGGTTAGGTAGATACGGTTGAAGTCTGTCAGCATCCATGCATGGGAGATGCTACGTTTGACTTTACAAAAAAAAAGGAAAAGGGGTAGCATAAAAATGAAAATAAATGTCAAAAAGGGGATGATAATGGTGTAATTAAATTGCCTGGGTATGTAGATATAGTAATTGAGAGATGTGAACATGACCAGAATCAATTATTCTATCAATTGTATTCCTGTTGTACTGAGTCCACTCGTAAAGATTTTAAACCTTTTCTCTTATTCCTCTGTATTAGGAGGAATCTAGCCAATTCCCATATAATATAACCAAAAGTCTCCTCCTTTGAAGCCAACACCAACGCTAGCGAAACGACATCCAACACAAGGCACACGCCCAACAACGAACCCCATCAACCAGACCTCTCTAACCCCCGTTTTCTATCTATCTGCCAATGCCACAACCAAAAGAGCTCCATACTGGAACCTAGAACCTAGAACCTATAACCCCTAGGTAACCAACTAAAAACCTACCTAATCTATCTATCCCTGCTTCTCCGCAACCCCTCTCCCCTGCAACTCATCGGCGCCCACATCCGGCGTCGCGGTCCCCGACGACTGGGCTTCAGCGAACTTCTCCGCCGCGTCGTCCAGCCGGCCGTACACGCGGGGGTTGCGTTTCGGTTCGTGCGGACCGGACGGGGGGAGTTGGTAGCCGCGGAGTCTGTCCCATTCACTCGTTCATCAGTATAGGTACTTATAATACAGTATATGTATGTACATGGCCTTTTTATTTTTGTTTGGGTAGGGAAGATGTGAAACGTACCGCGGTCCCTGCCCCGTCTGCTCCGGCAAGGCAGGCGCATACGTTCTCTCAAAAGTCCTCACGTCCTCCTCGAACGTTCCCCTCTGTATACTCTCCCTGACAGCGTCGAAGAAGATGTCCATGGTCTGGTAGTTGTGGATCTGGAGTAAGGTCCACGCGAGCATTTCCTTCGCGGAGAGGAGGTGGCGGATGTATGCGCGGTGGTGTTTCCTGCACGTGTAGCATTCGCAGCCTTCTACGAGTGGGGAGAGGTCTGTTGAGTAGGAGGGAGACCACATGTTCATGCCGAGGGGTTTGGGTGTTGATTTAGATGCAGAAGTAGAAACTTCTTCCTCTCGAAAAGGAGGGGCAGGGAAGACAAAGTCCAGCGCGATGCCTCCGTCCGAGGCTGCGCCGATGAAGGGGATCGTGATGAGGTCCGCGCCGAGGGATATCTCGCGGAGGACGTCCTGGGGAGTTTTGGGTTCGCTGAAAGACAGTCGAGGCAAGTCGCCCAGCGACTCGGGGATGATGGACAAGGAGGCGGACTCATATAATGACAGCCCGGAGATATAATTCCGGAGCTCGTCCTCCAGTTCATCAAAGTACAACAACTGCTGCGTATTCTCCAGCGGGAGAACAGGTGCAAAGTACAGCGTCTTCGACCGTTGCTCCTCATCAAGCCAGTCCCCATATAACTGCCCCGTCGCGTCCCTGGTATACGCATGCGTCCTGTCCACCATCTTCTCCCTCCTCTTCACGCCGGGCTTCTGGCCCAGCACCAGATCCGCCAGGCCGACCACAATATCGGGACGCAGCTTCTGCACGGCCTCGATGTAATGTGCGGCCTCGAGCTGGCGGAATCCGACCGACGTCAGGATCGCGATCGAGTTGGCTGTATTCGACACCGGGCACACGATGGGCGGGACCCGTCGCGGGCCCATGACCAGGATGGTCTCTTCCGGCATGGAGATGAACTTGCGCAGGGCGGACTCGTGCGCTGCCGTGGGAAGCTTGTACATCGGGGGGACATCATACGGAGGGGCGCGTTCTATGACTGAGCTCAAGCTGGCCCCGGCGGGGGAATGTTGTTAGACTCGGTTGTACACCTTAGAGAACAACAGCATTCTTTCTTGACTATTGTAGGATTCCCAGAGAATACGTACAATCCTCCAGACCGATATACAGACTGCTAATCGACGTGTGACCGCGCATGACATCGTGCGCGACGTGGGGAACGGTGCCCCGCGACGTGATCGCGACATAGTGCGGCGTGCGCAGGGGCTTCCGGCCCGCGACCGCGAGTCTACCGAGTCGAGGAGCGAGGACAGGCGGCGCTGGCTCCAGGAGAGTGAAGCAGGCCATCTCATCCGGCGTTTGAGGCCGGGTTTCAGGACCCATGTTGGGTTGTTGTCGTCGTTCTGTTATCGACTATGACTATATCAGCGGAGAACTAAGATCGAGGAGCTCCACCTCCGCGGCGATCTAAAGGGCAGACCGCGCCCGCCGTCTCGACCCGCACAGCCTGACACTGGAACCTCGAGACGTCTGTCTGGACGTGAGAACTGGGCAGAAGATCTCAATTGCGAGAGTCAGGATAAAAAGGACTGCCCGCAATGTCATCCAACAGTCCAGAGACGCGACGCGGGGCTCTCATCGTCGTCGAAGGCCTCGACCGCGCGGGGAAGTCCAGCCAGTGCGAGCTTCTCCTACGCGACCTCCGCGATCTGGGCCACCAGGTCAAGTATATCCGCTTTCCAGGTAGTCTACGGTCTTGCCAAAATCCTCCGTGAGACGGAATTTATTCAGTTGAAGCTCCTACGGAATTCTAACATTCCCCACAGACCGAAGTACGCAGATCGGAAAGCTGATAGACGCCTATCTACGCGGTGAATCGCAACTCGACGACCACTCGATCCATCTTCTCTTCTCTGCCAATCGCTGGGAAGTCGCTCCACACATCCAGGAGTGTATCGCAAAGGGCATCACCGTCATCGTCGACCGCTACTCATACTCGGGAGCTGTCTATTCGGCCGCAAAGGCCAACCCGAACCTGTCCCTTCAGTGGGCGTGGCAGCCAGAGGTCGGTCTTCCCCGTCCTGACATCTGCCTCTTCCTCAGTATCTCGCCCCAAGAGGCGGCGAAGCGAGGTGGCTATGGCCTGGAACGGTACGAGACCGACACCATGCAAAAGCGGGTGCGCGAGCTGTTCCACTCTCTGTTGGAGATGCCGCATAACGACGAGATTTGTGTCATCGACGCTGGGAGGTCGGTCGACGAGGTCCACAATGACATGCTTGAGCCTGTCTTGGAATGCATGAAGAATGTGGATGCCATCGGGCCTCTGAGGAAACTCGGGCCATGGTCCTTTATTCCCAGCGGGGAGAATCATTCGGCTTGAGCTCAAGTAAAAAGGAGAGTTGTTCCCGGAGACAGGGCTCAGTCTATAATTTCAGCGTCATCCCAGTCACTATCCTCGATCACTATCTCAACCCGCGACGGCTGCTTGCTTTGAGCCTTGGGTTGGTCATTAGAGTCAGAGTCAGAACCAAGATCCAGGGTTTCCATCCAGTCGTCATCTAAATGTAGTTCATCCTGGTCATCCTCGTTGCACACCTCATTTCCATATCGCGCTTCATCCAACCATGGCGGCTCGTCAAGGGTAAATTCAGCGGTGCCCGGATGCCGGTCCCCATGCTTCTCTCGATGTTCAGCAAGATCATGATCTTCCTTTCCTTTCTGGCCTGAGCCATCATCTTTGGCAGCACTCCTCTTCCTCTTCTTGAATATGGCCTGGATCTCCTTCTCTCCGCGGGTTCGCAGACTCAGTTCCTTCATCAACGCAGGCCACTTGACGGTTTTTTTGCAGGCAGGACAGCTGCCATCCATTGGCACCATCTGGTCCGGAACCCCGGAGTCTTCCAGAAACCTAGTCGATAGACAGATCAAATGGCAGGCGCATCGACAACCTGTCTCCGAACAGACAACTACCAGATCATCCTTCATAGACAATGCTTCCTTGCATACCCCGCAATCTATCCGTTCCGAATTATCCAGCAGAAACAGTGACTTTTCCAGATACCCCTTCATACCACCGTAGCCAATATCCAGATGCTGGACTCCTCTACTGGACCTAGCAGTAACACCGTCTTTATTATTAATCTGCTGTCGAGTAGCAGTGGTAGCATCCTGCGAAGAAAGAGGCATCGTATCCAAAACGACCTCTACATTGTCAGGAAGCAGACCATCGACCCGCTCCGACCACACCTGCCACACGCGGTAGACGTCCTCAGAGAGGAAGCGCACTTTCAGCCGCCAGCTGGCGAAGTACGTCGACCGCAGCAGGAGATGTAGGTCTGCGAGATGGCTCGTCAATGACCTCCCGGAGCGCCGCTGGCGGCGGGTGGTAGTAGTACCTCGGGGCTTGTTCCCGCGCGCTGTGTGGGGGTCGATGCGGACGTCGGCAGCGTGCGCGGTGTTGTGTTCGATGGGCTCGATGTGCCGCGATCCGCCTGCGTTTTGCCATGCCCACCTGGTAGAAGTCGAAGGTTATTAGGTTGGTGTGATCCATTGGGAAAGAAGAAAGCATAATGGCCAAGTATAAAATATATGGGAATAGTCAAGTTTCTGAGAAATAAAAACAACATTCAATGACGATCTAATGATCTCATCCATCCATCCAGCCATTCCCACGAAGTTACCTGGCACAGTACAATTACCTAAAATTAAGCCCTGGATGTAGAGATAGGAAAAGCCAAGAGATAGGTACTCACTCAAACTGCAACGCCGCGATCCGACTCATAAACCCCTCAACAATCACGACCATCTCCCACGGCCTCAACTTCTCCCTCGCGGTCCGGTTCGCCCCGCCCCTGGCGGCCCCGTTGTGCTGCGCCAGCCGCCGCGCCGGGTTCGGCGTCGACCCGATGTAGAGCGAGGCATGGCGCACCGTGGAGCGGAGGAGGTAGGAGCAGTAGAAGGCTGGGATGGGTTTTGGGTGCTCGGTTGGGGAGTGTGTGTCTGGGGTGGTGGTATTGTTTTTGTTGCTGGGTTTAGGTACTGATCGGGACGCGGATGTCGACGTTGACTCTGATGTTGATTTTGATGCCGCCATGGGGTGTTGTGTTTGTTCTCATCTCATTTCATTCTTCTCTTTTGTTTTGTTTTGAAATGATTGGTCCGTCGATCAGAAAAGATGGCTCAATGAGTTAGTCCAGTTGGATAGGTAAATACGGAGCAATCGATTGACCGATCAAATGCTATGATAATTCAAGCAAACAGACGCGATCATCGAATCGATAGTCCGCTGAGCTCGCTCCTCTGGCGCATCGCATGGTCAGCAAGCCATGGAAGCCAAGCCAAGCGCGCGCTGCGGCCTGAGCGACTGTCACATGACAGTCCTGTCAGATCAGTAAGTAACTGTTAAGTTAGTTACAGTGAGTGTAATTATTAATGGAAACAAACATCCATTTCATTCCGATCTTGCCCAGTCAGTCACTGAGTTGGTCCGGGGTGGCGCCACGCCTGCAGGCAGACAGACAGACCTCAGGTACCTAGTTAGGTAGGTAGATAGGTAAAGGGTAATAGGTATTGGTTGATTTGAATTCTATATTATGATAGTCGGGTGAGAGAAGCAGTAATTCCTTGGTAATAATAAGCATAACCAGTACAGTACCAATGGCTGGGCAGATGTTTTTTACATACGCAGAGGACCGAGTAAGCTTTTACCCGCGTGTACAGTACAGTACCCGACAGGACACATACACTTACGTATGACTTTTAAGATCTCTCATTCCTTGGAATGATGAAGTTAATTTGTAGTAAAGCAGGGCAGGAGCAAGTAAAGAGTGTGTGGGTGTCTAGTCAGCGGAAAACTGTTTCCATATAGTACACTGTATAAGTATTCTATCGCAAGTGATTTATGATTATTTTATACTGTAAATATATTTACACCGACATTTCAGGATGATGCCTCCTATTGTTCGCTACTGGATATACTGTACATGGGGCACCTACTGTGTTACTAGCTATTTTAGATATAAACGCCTCTCCTGGCTACTAAGGTTTTCCCTCGGCGTTTGCGAATTCTGGGAGGATTCCGGGCAGATGTCGACTATTGAATTAAAGCTAGGTAAGTAAGCACCGTACAGGATAGATATTTTATGTTTATTGGTGGAAAATCACCATGTGAGCCAAGCCCAGCCTTACATCGGAGAAGTCACACCGACAGGCGCTGTATGATTACATCCGGCTTATTAACGCTTGCTGCTGCCGTGTAAAATGATGTACATGTACCAGGTACATATATAGGTCATAATCTACAATAACCACTCATCTTGTAGTGCATGCATGACGTACCCAGGTGGCCCTGACGTGCTTCTCTATAATTACATGCAAGATTGAATACATAGTTGGAGCGGATGACAGGGCTGAGAATTGCAAATGCATTAAATAGCCATTTGATGGAACAGAAACCAGCCCACGCAATATCACTGCCCGCGTCTCTTTGCGCTTGTCGAAAATTTCCCTGCAAACGTATGCAGAATCTCCTAAGCATATGCTTTCCATTGCACCGGAGGGGGGAATGATACAATTGTTTTCTGACTTGCGCTACAGCGTGTTCTGTACCAAGCTCTCATGTATCAAACCACAGAAGGTCCCGGACTAGATCCAAGGCGTTAGACGTTTGATTGTTGCCTTTGCTGGTGGGGACTATGGAAGTCAACCTGCAATATGCAGTCTGGCCGTGGCGAGAGATATGAGAGCCCCATGGATGAAAGACGAGCCACAAGGTCTTGGAAGAGGGTGGCTCTCAGCAGCTGTTCGTCGAATGCAGGGGTGTTACGGGCCACAGTGGTCATGAACGAGCACTGTAAGAAGAGCTTTTTTGTTCTCAAGTTTGGCAGTCGCAACATCAGAACCTCAAACCACAGCGACCACAGAGCGAGATCCTTCTGGACAAGGCAAGGCGAAAGATCAGGGAACAAGGAGAATAATAGATCGTGACTGGTCACGGAAATATGGCGCATCAAGTTCCGTGCATTCTTACTCAAGCCCTTGAGGAAGAATCTTATTACTCTCAGGTCCATTTTTGTCTCAAAGAGGAACTCAAATTTTGTGTAGAGGACATACTCGCTGTCGTCATGTAATTGGCGGTTCGCAAATATCAACTGGCACCTCTCCTCCCTAGGAAGACTGGCCCCTTTCAGGATGCGAGATTGTCCGGGAATCTGAGGGCCAGTGTGCACAGCTTGTACGCGAATAACAGGGCCAGAGAGATGCCAGGAATCATAAGCTTTGTAAGCAAAGAAGATGATCCTCTGGAGCACTTCGCGGGGGATGGTGAGAAGGCGAGATTGCTGCATCGCCACGGCTTTTGGATGATGGAAGGATGTACCAGATAAGAGGATGTTGACTCCAAGAAACTCCACGACTGGCTCGGATGGGTTGACAGGATGCCTTGCTGAACGGGTGACGCGTCGAGAGATGAAGAGTAAGAGAAACAAGACAACATATTGCCCTAATGAGAACACATGTGACCTGAGCAGTTCCGCAGGCGGCTACCGCCGGGCAGGCACCTCTTGATGCTGTGATCTCTGAATAAGGCGGTAAAATACAGCAATATAGGCGGAAGCAGTCGTGGCTCCTGGAAGATTTTACAACTATGAACGTCAGCAAGTTGATACTTTTACATGGATAAGGCAGTCACAGAAGAATCCTGTAAGATGACCACAGCGAGTGCAATCATATCAATGGTGAAACTGTCAGTTAGAAAATTGGCCAGTGTATGGCAGAAGAGTAAATAGTATCCGTTCTGAATATACAGGCAACCTTGCATAGCAGAAGAGTTGGACTCATATTGTCCTGGAGGTTAGCTGATGTACGATGTCGGTAGGATCCAGTATACATAATGCCCATTGCTCTCAGTAAAGGAGTGACTTTGCAATTCTTGATTCTGCTTATGAAGAGGATCAGAACAACTTTGACTGACCACCTCAGGTGGTAGACGGAGTTACAAGAGAACAGTTGAGGTTCTCGAGAGGAACCTGGAGGTTGGAAAGCAGTCAGGTCGCGGTGCCGGTGATTGGTGCATAAAAGTGGAAACGCCTATTTTTGGTGGTGCGCCTTCGTCCCCGGCCTAAACCTTGAACGTTCCTAGCATTACGCGGTAGTACCTGAATGCACGGAGTACAGAGGACGTAATCTGTCTCCCGACATATACACTGTGCAATAATGGCCGGATTGTCCTTGGAATAGAAGGGATGAGGCGCTTAATCCTCCTTACGGCTTCTCCCTGTTACATCCTAAAGCTGCCTGTATTGGTTTCTTGGGTGGTTTACCAACGGAACCACATCATTCCACGCAGTCCTCGTGTATTTGTCATGGGAGGCGAGGAAACCGGTAAAAATATTGTTCTGGAAGGACTGCCAGCAATGAATAGAGACTTTGGTAGGTGAGAAAAGGATCTGAGGGGAAAGGGGTTGAAACTAGCTGCTTCCGGCTATGCCTAATCTACCTAACCTACCGAATACATATCTCCCAGATACAGTGTTACTGTATCTAACCCCTGTTCTCTCGCAGCACATATTGCATTGTATACATACAAAGTACTAGATGGTGTGGTGCTTGTCAAAGAGATTATGAGCTGGCTCCAACAAAGGGTCAAAATAGGACTGGCCAGTTTGATAAAGGAGATAGCCATGGATTTAGGTCGGGCTTGTTGCACAGCTCAGTGTCCTGCCGTTTATCAAAGAGCCCCTGGAGAGGTCGGAGCAACTCTTTGTCTCCATTCTGGTACCGAACTTCGGAAGAGAGCGAGACTGATGACCAGCTTATCACCAACGTGGTGTATGGCCGGTTCTCTTCGGACCCACTACCAAGATGTGCGCCGAAGGACACGAGCTAGTAAAGGCAACGCTATTAGTAGGACAACGCAAAGGGTATGCATGTCGATCGCACTGAAGAAGCGGGGGTGGGAGAAAATAATGATGATGATGATATGCGAGGGTATCAGCAGTTAACACAAGACCTCGCTCGACGTCGACCGCGGTTGACAGCCACCAAAGAACGGTACGATACCATACAGTCGTATAGGGCATACATACCGACATCCCAACCACCCAGGCTGTTTTTGGCAGCTTTGCCAAGGCGGGTTATCGACCGACCACATCACGTTCCTCCAGCGCAACCACGGTTGCGACTGGTTCTGCCTTGACAAGAGACGTTGGGTGTGCAGAGGATCTCGAGGGGTCGTGGATGGGGTCGAGGTCGACGGTTGTGAGACGGTCTGCCACCAGCAGTGAAGGAGACCGTCCAGATCTGACCACGACGTGGCCGATAGGACGAATCACGGCGAGTCTCGATCCGTCAGATTCGACTGTCGTGCATCGCGCAGAGCCGCGGCGTCGCCCGTTTGCGTGCAGGTGGTCCGTGCCTGTTACGGACACGGCGTACGAGACGGTACGGTACGTCGCTACCGGGGACGGGCCCTATCAGGCGCACCGTGGCACATTTTCATCGGCGACTCGAGGCCGTCAAGCTACCGCCGTCGTCCGCCCCAGACCAGCCTTACCCTCCAGCCAGAACTCCTGCCGCCCGCCGCCCGCGGCGCCCTCACCCTCTATCGCTGCTCCATCCTCTCCATCCTGCATCCTCTCCGTTCCTCTTTCACTTTCACCTCTCCGTCCTCCGACCCTCCGCCTCGGGCCCTACCTCTTTCCCCCCTCTTTCCACCCCCAATTTCACGCCCGGGTCTTTCATCTTCTACCTCCTATCGCTAGACAAGCTCGAATCGCGTCCTCTCCTTCCTTTCGTCGTCCGGCGTTCCGGTCCCTCCAATGCGTTGTTCGCATCCGTCTCACCCACCCTTCCGTCCTTGATAGACACAGTCTCTCACGCCTCCACCACGACGCTGCGCAGAGATGGTGGCTCCGTCGTCCGCGGGAGGGAGTTCGACCAATCCTCCCAAGGTCAATCGTACGAGCAGCACCCACCCGTCCTATTCTCACAATGTGCCCTTGAGCGCTCGACGCTCCGCCCCCCTCGACCTGTCGACCGTCGAGCGGCGTGGCCAGCCGAATGCCGCTCGAGAGCCCGTGAAACGCGTCCGTCCTCATGGCCTGCAGGAGGCCCCGACCTTCCGTCCGACGGAGGAGGAGTTTAAGGATCCCATGGAGTATATTCGCAAGATCGCGCCGGAAGGGAAGAAGTACGGGATCTGCAGAATTATCCCACCAGAGAATTGGAACCCGCCATTTGCAATCGACACTGAGGTACGTGTGCGGATATATCCGGTTCCTGTGTCCCGAGTTGTTTCATGTGTCCTCGCTCCGTCGTGCCTTTGTTCGAGCTGGAGCCGCGCCCTGCTTTCCCGCTGGTGTTGTTGAAAGGACAGAACACAGTACTGACCATCTCGGTATAGCGATTTCACTTCAAGACCCGTCGACAGGAGCTCAACTCGGTCGAAGGAGGTATGACCCAGCGTTCAGCCAAGTTTGCTGCCGGTGGAGCTCCGCAGCCCAGTTCTGACCCAGAGCCAGGAACCCGTGCGAACCTGAACTACCTCGACCAGCTTGCCAAGTTCCACAAGCAACATGGCACCAACCTGAATCGCTTCCCCAGTGTCGACAAGCGGCCTCTCGATCTGTACAAGCTCAAGAAGGCGGTCGAGGTTCGGGGCGGATTCGATCAGGTCTGCAAATTGAAAAAGTGGGCCGAGATTGGACGAGATCTGGGCTACAGCGGCAAGATTATGTCGTCCCTGTCGACGTCGCTGAAGAACTCCTATCAGAGATGGCTACAACCCTACGAAGATTATCTCCGTGTCGCCAAGCCAGGTGTGCAACAGCAGTTGGAGCTCGAGCATGGGGGTCCCTATACACCCTCTCCCCACCCGTCACCGATGAACAAACGGCCAACCCCGTCGAATTCTCAGCATGAGTCTCCAGCCATGCAGGCATCTGCCGCCCTGAACGCCTCGATGGAAGTGGATAACACCCCCGAAAAGCCTACACCGCCGGCCGAACAGCCTCCACGCCCCACGTCTGGGTTCACGGCGGTCAATGCTAACCCTGGAGGGTTTACGGCGGTAAACAAGTCGCCTTCATTTGTGGCAGTGAATAGCGGCCAGTCACCTGCTGTGAAGCGGGAGCCGGAAAATGGCAATCTCACTCCAAAGAGCGTGGCCGAGCATTCCTCCAAAAGGGACAGCCCTGCCGTGAACGGTAATGGGTCTCACCCTCTCAAACGCGCTATCAGCCACGATAGCCTGACAGGTGGTTCTCAAACTGAAAATGGAGAAGGTGATGCCGGGGGCCGGAGAAGTAAACGACTCAGGAAAGGTATGTCAGACAGATGGACATCATCTCGCATTCTAGAGGATGGTTTCAACTTGCTCTGGCCTCAGAAGGATTGGTGGCTAGTCGGTTTACTAACTTGATGATTTCAGATGCACCCCCCACCGTTGCTGGATCGCACATGAGTCTTCTACGGCCCGCACCGCCTCGTAAGGGAAAGAATGGCAACCGCAGAACTGGCGATGTAAGTCTTATTCTATCATTATTGCTACGGTCTTAGCACTAACTCCCATTTAGAAATGCGAAAACTGTGGCAAGACCGATGACCGCCCATCGATCCTGGTGTGCGATAGCTGTGAGAACGGATATCACAAATACTGCCTCGATCCTCCTCTTAATACGGTCCCGGAGTACGACTGGCACTGTCCTAAATGTTTAGTGGGCACGGGTGAATTTGGATTCGAGGAAGGGGGCGTGTACTCGCTCAAGCAATTCCAAGAGAAAGCAAACAATTTCAAAAAGAACTATTTCGCACCAAAGATGCCGTTTGACCCCGTCCTGAATACCCACAGACGTGAATCCGAGGACGACGTTGAGCGCGAGTTCTGGAGGCTGGTTGAGAGCTTGACCGAGACCGTCGAGGTCGAGTACGGCGCAGACATCCACTCCACCACTCACGGTAGTGGCTTTCCGACTGTTGAACGGAATCCTCTTGACCCGTACTCTGTCGATCCCTGGAATCTGAATGTCCTCCCCTTCTACGGGGATTCTCTCTTCCGGCATATCAAGTCAGATATCTCGGGCATGACAGTTCCTTGGGTCTATGTCGGCATGTGTTTTTCAACTTTTTGCTGGCATAACGAGGACCATTATACGTACTCGGCAAATTACCAGCATTTTGGTGCCACGAAGACATGGTACGGAATTCCAGGCTCCGATGCGGAGGCCTTTGAGGAGGCCATGCGACAGGCAGTGCCGGAGCTATTCGAGACGCAGCCGGATCTCCTGTTTCAGCTTGTCACTCTGATGCCGCCGGATCAGCTAAAGAAAGCGGGCGTCAATGTATATGCACTAGACCAGAGGGCTGGGCAGTTCGTCATCACGTTCCCGCAGGCCTACCATGCTGGATTCAACCACGGGTTTAATTTCAACGAAGCTGTCAACTTCGCCCCTACAGACTGGGAACCTTTCGGTGCCATGGGCGTCGAGCGACTCCAGGCCTTCAGAAGGCAGCCGTGCTTTTCGCACGACGAGTTGCTGCTGACAGCTGCTGCCAGAGACACCACCATCAAGACCGCCAAGTGGCTGGCACCAGCGTTGGAACGAATGAGCACCAGAGAACTCAACGAACGAGCAACCTTCATCGCCCATCATAAAGAGATAGCCCCGCACAAGTGCAAATTCGGCTCCGACGACGCTTCTACCGCGGGCGAGTGTCAGCTGAATTTCGTGGTCGAGGAGGAGGACCTTCCCGAGGATGACTACCAATGCAGCTACTGCAAGGCTTACAGCTACCTGACGCAATTCCGATGCCACAAAACGGGAAGGACTGTCTGCCTAATGCATGCCGAGACTTACGACTGCTGCGGGGACTCTCTGACACAAAGACTGATGGGACCCGACCATACTCTACGCTACCGGATTACGGACGATGCGTTGAGAAGCCTCGTACAAAAGATCCAGGAGCGCGCTAGGATCCCGGAGGCATGGGCGGAGAAGCTCGACAAGGTTCTGGAAGATGAACCGAAGCCTCAACTAAAGGTCCTTCACAGCCTGCTAAGCGAAGGTGAGAAAATCCCATACCATTTACCTGGCCTTCAAGATCTTGCGGCCTTTGTCCAGCGGTGCGATAAGTGGGTAGAAGAAGCGAATAACTACATCACCCGTAAGCAACAGAACCGCAGGAAGAACGAAAAGGCGTGGCGCAAGGGTAACTCCGTGAAGGCCGCACAGCTAGAAGAGCGCGATCGTGAACTTCGCAGAGTGGAGAATATCCACGCCCTACTTGCAGAGGCTGATAGACTTTCCTTCGACTGTCCACAGATGGCGGCCCTGGAAGAGAAGACCCGCGAGATCGAGAAATTCCGTCAGGAAGTTAACGTCGCACTCATGAACCCCCATCTACGATCGATCCAGGAAGTCGAGGATCTGGTCGAATCGAGCCGGAATTTCAACGTGGATATCCCCGAAGTAGAGAGTTTGGAGCATATCCTCCGGCAGATGAAGTGGAATGATGATGCCCGTCGCAAGCGTGATCGATACCTGACCCTGCAGGAATGCCAAGAGCTGATCCAGGCCGGTGAGCAACTGGGACTGACTGACAACAATGACCACCTGCTCTACTTTAAGGACCTGTGTCGTCACGGTGAGACCTGGGAATCTAAAGCCAAGGAGTTAATGTCTGTAGAAGCAGTCCACTACCAGCAGCTCGAAGCGCTGTCCGCACAGGCATCCCGTTTCCCGGTTTCTCCCGAGACTCTTGCCCAGGTGGATGCGATCCTGACCAAGCAACGGGAAGCACAGAAACAGATCCAGAACATCTACGAAAGGAGTAAGGACCCGGACTTTCGCAAACGTCCCAAGTACAAGGAGGTCCGCGAGCTCATGGACTCGCTCGAGGAACTGAACAGCCGGCCGAATGGCGCGATCGATCTGGAGCGAGAGCAGAAGCGCCACGAGGACTGGATGAGGAAGGGAAAGAAATTATTCGGCAAGGCGAACGCCCCTCTGCACATCCTCAAGTCTCACATGGAGTACGTCGAGAAGAGGAATGCTTCCTGCTTTGATTTGGAGGATCGTTGCCGTCCGCCGGTGGAACCTGCATCGCGGGATAATAGCCCCGATGGTCTTCTCGAGAACCACAATATCTGGGGCGGTAAATCCCGGAAGAGAGACGTTTTCTGCATCTGCAGGCAGTCGGAGGCTGGCATGATGATCGAATGTGAAGTCTGCCACGAGTGGTAAGTGCTTACGACTTGGTAGGTTATTGCGGCGTGTATATGACTGACAGGTCCCAGGTACCACGGTAAATGCTTGAAGATTGCGAGGGGAAAGGTCAAGGAGTTTGATAAATACACCTGTCCGATCTGCGATTGGCGCAGGAAGATCCCTCGCGATGCCGCCCGTCCCAAACTCGAAGATCTTCAAGACTGGCAGGCTGAGATTCCCACTTTGCCCTTCCAGCCTGATGAAGAGGAGGTCCTTGAGAACATCATCAACCAGGCGTCCACGTTCCGTGATTTTCTGCAAAGCTTTACCAATGCGGCGTGCACAACCACCGAGGAGGTTCCAACATTGATTTTCTATCTCCGAAAGATCGAAGGAGCCGAGGTTCTTCTGGCTTATGAGACGAACTTTTTCCGTCAAGAAATCCATAAATGGGCACCCGTCGCTCCCGAACCTCCTCCTATTCTCGAGCAGTCGCTTTCTACGCGGAAACCCCGTCCAACGAAGCAGCAGAAAATAATGGCACAGTTGGGCGTTGAACGGCCAGAGGACCTCCCGCCTCATCTCCGCTCTAAGCAGCCTGCTAAACGAAAGTCGTCAGAGTCTCATGCGTCCCGGCCACCTCCTCTGCAGCCAGCGCCTCAGACTCCTGGAGAGGCCCAACGTTCTGTTTCCGCTGGCAATGTACCGACTCTGAGCTCTCTCTCTGGAGCGCAAACGTCCCAGCCGTATCCCTTCTCAGGAAACTACTCTCTACCCGCGAGCGATGCCACCCCAGCTTTTGCACCTGGATCTTCTTCTTCTGCCTTCCTGCCACATGCCACTGTCCACTCTCCCTCGTTTCCTCCACGCTCGCCGCCGCCACAACACCAGGGGCTTGATCAACCTCTGTTCAGCCCGACAAGCTTTAACCGTGAGAATAATGAGGGACCGTCGGGTGTTGATATGAATGACAATAACCCGTTCGGCAGCAGCCCCCGCCAGAACCTTGATGACGTTTTTGCGGATCTTACGAATCAAGACGCAGAACCCGAGCCTGAGCCCGAGCCCGAACCGGAGAATACTCACGCAAACGAAGCGTTGGAAGTTCTAGATGCAAGTAATGGCGGGGATAACTCAGCCTCTCCTCCTGACGGCGGGGATGCGGAGTCCGGTGAACGTGAGCGGGCAAATGACGAGACTGGTGGTGAAGGAGACGGGTCGCCGAACTTAGGAGACGATTTTTGAGCGATGGTTACCGGCTTGCTCTTGCTGTTTACGGGTTGCTTGCTATCTTGTTATGGTTTCTTTTTCTGGCCCTTCATGATTCCTCTTTCGTCTGTTCTCTTTTAGGGCTTATAGTGGGTTTCGGGGTTACTGGTTTCGGTTGGTCATGGACAAGTTGGGGATTCATGAGAAACTCGGTTTTCTATTCGTCTGTATCCCACTACCAGATCGAAGCATCCGGACGGCGTTGGCAAGAAAGCGGCTTCTCTCTCGGAGTTACATGTCGTTTTTCTACATGTCCTTGCAGGTGCTCGCTCGATCTGTCCCGACTTGTCGGTCACTTCCTATATATAGGGCCGCTCTCTGCTTTGATCCCCGGCCCTATGCTCTGCTCCGCCTAATACATCCGGTTCGTTTTCGTTGTTTGAGGGTCCGCCTTGCCTTTTATGCAAGGTCTGTGTCTTAGAGGGGCTGGATATGAGCAGATGAGGATGGTGTTCCATGTTGTGCGATGTGCCTGCCTTGTGCTTGTGCTGGGTTGCAAACCTGTCTTTTGATATGTTTGCTTTATGAGCACGATGAATTCCTTCTTTTTTTCATTTTCTGTTTTTGCTTCATGTTACTGTAAACCTAGCGGGGGCGATACGGTCAGGTAGATTCTGTTTCTCAGATGCTTTGTTCGCTGCGACGTCTTCCTCTTGCAGCATTGCGCTGTCTCTGTTGTTTCTTCTACTGTAATATTAGCTCGCAAAAGAAATACAACTTTGTATTTTTATCAATTTCCATATCCATTGAGGTATCTGGCAAAAGTTCGTGTCATATCTAACCCACACACATCATCAAAGGAGTCGGTAGCTTGTAATATGTGCATCTTAGATATCCGCATATGCTCCCAAAGCTGACTGCCCGCCCGTATGCATGAACAAGACATTGACCTCGTCCACACCAGAGATCCCTTGTGCGCCAACTCGAGCAGACCAGTCCTTCACAATCTCTCCCTCGGCCACCCAATGCATCATCCCCCGCAGCACCTTACCCGTATACACCGGATCGACAACGACTCCATCAACATGAGCCAGGGTCTCGAGCGCCGCCTTCGTCTGCGGATCGAACAGACCATAAGCAGCGCCCACGAAGCGATGATCAAGCCGCACATCATCCGGCGTGATATCTCTCTCCGGATCCAACCCGATCAGGCCCGCCGTCGCGCGGGCAAGTCTGAGGATGCGTTCCTCGTGGTACGCGCGCGGTTTCGTCGGCGATGTCAAGATGCCAATGACCCTTCGCGGTGGCAGCAGCCGCCCGTTGTTCTGGATAATAGCTTCCGTCTTCTCCAATAGCTTAAACCCCGCAATCAACCCCGCCAACGTACTCCCGCTCCCGCACGCGACGAAGATGTAATCGAACCTGCCACCACCACCACCCCCTGACACCGACAAGCTCAGGATACTCTTCTCCTGCGCCGCAATTTCAAACGCACACCTCGCGTACCCGAGCCCTCCCAACGGGTGCAAACTCGCCCCCGACGGGATCCAATATGGCACTTTGCCCCTCCCCCTCAACTCCTCCAGGACCTTGACCGGACCGACGAGATCGTCCTCCACGACAGCGGAGTCATCCCCGGGAGGTACGATGCGTACCTCCGCGTCGAGAAGCTTACAGAGCTGGACGTTCCCCGTCCGGAGGAAGGAGGCGCGGTCTGTGGTGGTTCTCAGACCCGCGCCGGTGTTCTCGTGCAGGAGGACGAGGGAGTCGAGGCATAGGGAGGATGCGACGGCGGCGACTTGCACGGTGTGGTTGCTTTGGATGGCGCCTTCGGTGACGAGGGTTGTTACTTTGTTGCCGTTGTTGTTGCTGGTGTTGTGGCTGTTGAGGATGTCTGGAACGATGTACTCCAGTTTGCGGTACTTGTTCCCTGAGGCGGCGAGTGGGGAGGAGTGGTCTTCGCGTTTGGCCCAGAGGGTTATCCGGGGAGAATCTTGAGACGATACGCTGTTTCTTTCACTCTTGTTTCTGTTCAAGGAGGATGTCAAGTGCGGGAGGGGGTGGATGGGCGATGGATGCGGGTAGCGTAGGGGGTAGAAGGGGATCTGGGAGAAAGGTGCGGGGAGGGTCAATCTGTCTGAGGCAGTAGCTGCTGCTGCTGCTGCTGCTCCTCCTGCGGGTAGTTGTGGTGGCATTGTTGTCGTTGTTGTTGTTGTTGTTGTTGTTGTTGTTGTTGTTGTTGTTGTTGTTGTTGTTGTTGTTGTTGTTGTTGTTGTTGTTGTTGTTGTTGTATTTCTATGAGAGAGGATGGGGGTTTGATCTTTGTTGCTTGGAATGTGGTGTAGCCGTTAGTTTGGATGGAGATGGGGGTATATATCTGTACAGAGGGTCCTTCAATTTCTTTTTATGTATAGAAAAAAGGGAAAAAAAGAGAGGGAGAGAAGGAAATGGCCACAAATGAATGTCTATTAAATATCTGGGTGTTTATAGAGCACTTCCGCCGCACAAACGTGATATTAGATCTGGATGGTCAATCAGCTTAAGTTCGATGTTACTACTGCATGTGATACTTGTGGTTAGTAAGCAGGCGCCGTACTCCGTCTAAGAATGCATGTACGGAGTGCGGAGTGCGGAGTGGCAGTAGTACCGGGTATCTCGACTTGCGGGGTGGCACCGTGGCGGGGTGTGATGTGGCAGGAAAAAAAGGTCGGGTTTCGGGGAGGGTCAAGGGTGGAAATAAAGCAAAAGTGAGATACTAATACTACATACAGCCCATGCACATCGACTAGCTACCTAAGATAGATAAGTTACAGTTGTAACTGCCAGGCCTATTTCGATGAGAATGTTAAATAGAGGGTGATGAGTCACAAGTTGAACCAGGGGACAAAAGTCAATCTATCTCCTTTATGTCCTTTTCAGGAAACATCTGTCCAAACTAGGTCTAGCCCAACACGTGATCCGTGTGCAAAAATAAAATTAGCTTTTTATAGTAATGACCAGCGGAATCTGGTAACATGTTGTCAGACAAGGTGTGGGGCGACTTGCACAAAAAAGGTCCCTCCCTAATGTTGCAGGGGCAGGGGACAAAAAGATCAAGATAGCAAAAATATTATAGACCAGGCCAGGATCGAACTGGCGACCCTTGCATAGCTTCCGCGGGTCTGCGGCTCATACAGCACCTACCCTTCGGGGGTAGATTACCATATAAGAGCAACGTGCTAACCACTACACCACTGGTCTATAGGTCGGCTTCCTAGGTCCAAATTTGTTACTTGGAGTATATCAACACATCTGCCGAAGGAGGCATCGACTTCAACGTCATATGATAGCTGCAGGCGCAGAGAGGTCCTTGTACTGTACCTACTGCGCAGTAACAGTTCTGCTGCGGTGGTCCTTGTTGTGTCAGCATATCATGTCCGGGAGAGTGGTTCATTCGCATAACCGCCTATGTAGAAAAACTGGAGCACAAGAAATGGCAGATGAGACAACAAAAAAAAAGTAAAAAAAAGTGGACTTTGAAATTATATCTCTCGACACGTGATCTCTAAGCGGACGAAGGCGGTGAACTCGGATTCTGCCGGGGAGTGACATCACAGCGAAAGCGCAACAACAAGAAGATGAAGATCGCCTCTTGACATCTCGCCAGGTCTCTCCTCGTCACCATGCTCCCCGAAAACCGCCCCCTCCAGCTCAGCCTCCTCCAATTCCTCAGACAGGCCCGCAACCTCCACGCCCAGCATGTTGCCGGCACCTCCTCCTCCGCGCCCATCTACGTCCTAGGCAACCCCTCCGCAGACCTCGACTCCATCATCTCCGCTATCATCTACTCCTACTTCGCCAGCGGTAGCAGTCGCATACCCATCCAGCAGCAGCAGCAGCAGCAGCAGCAGCAAGGTGCAAGACAATACATCCCCCTGATCAACCTGCACGACGTCCCCTCAGGCTCCGAGCTGCGCAGACTCCGCCCCGAATTCGCGACCGCATTATGGCTCTCCACGAACCCGGCCGTGCCGTCCAACGACGGCGATGTCGCAGGGTGGGCGAATGACGCACACTCCGCGGCCAACGTGCTCCGCGATCACGCCCTGACGGTGGCGGATGTGAAGGCGCATTTGCGGCGGCAAAATACTACCAACTGGAGCTTCGAGACGATAATGGTCGACTGGAACGCGCTGCCGGTGCGCTCGAAAGAGCGTCCCGGACGCGGTTCCCTGGACACCCTTCCGGGCGTCGAGATCGACGTCGTCGGCTGCATCGACCACCACGTCGACGAGGCCTTTGTGCCCCCCGCACCGGTCCAGGATCATCCGCGCCTCATCCAGCCCGGCCCGGGATCCTGCACGTCCCTGGTCGTCCGTGAACTGCGATCGCGGGGCCTCTGGCCTGAAGAGACGACGACAGCATCGACCAGTACTCATGAAGACGAAACCGGCCGCGCCGCGATCTACGAAGCCCAAGCGGCCAAACTCGCCCTGGCAGCCATCCTGATTGACACGACGAACCTGACCGCCGAAGGCAAAGTGACCGAGGTCGACCGCACGGCCGTCGCCTTCCTCGAAGCCAAGGTCCAAAGAGGTTACGAGACGCAGCAGCGCAGCCTCCTCAAACACAGACACCCCCAACCTCACCGTCAACAACAACCCCCGGTCCCCACCCCCGGCGGCGACCCATCCCTCGAATGGAACCGCGCCAACTTCTTCTCCACCATCCAACGCACCAAGCACGAGAGCCTCGACTTCCTCACCCTCGACGAGATCCTGGGCCGGGACTACAAGGACTGGACCGAGGCCCCGGCATCCACGGGGGAAGACACGGGCAAGACCCTCCGCGTGGGCATCTGCTCCGTCGTGCAGCCCGTGTCGTACCTCGTCGCCAAAGCCGGCGGGGTGACGGCCTCGGGCGCCTCATCGGGCGCCAAAGCGAGGGAGTTCCTCACTGATCTGCGCAATTTTTCGCGCGATAGGGAGTTGGATGTCGTTGCTGTTATGACGGCGTTCACTTCTCCGTCCTCTGGGGACGGGGAAGGACAGTTCCAGAGGGAACTGTTCGTGTGGGCGGTCAACGACACCGATAGCACTGCTGCCTCAGGCACGAAAAGGTTCGCGGATCGGGCCGTGCGGGAGCTGGGTCTGGAGGAGTGGGATGGAGATGGAGGAGCGCCAGAATCGGTCGATATACGAGCGGAGTTGAACGGTGAGAAGGGGGGCTGGAAACGCGTGTGGCGCCAGACGGACGTGACGAAGAGTAGGAAGCAGGTTGCGCCGTTGTTGAGGGCGGCGATTGCGGAGTGATAATGTTTAATAAAATAGAAAGAAATAAAAAGAAAAAAAAGAAAACGGAAATAAAAAAAGAACAATAATTAATGATAGTAGGAATGGCCCCTTAGGCAAGAAGAGATAAGTGTAAAGACCATTGTGCATTGTCTTGGAGCTTACCATGTTAAAAAAGAACTAGGATAGAAGCTACTTCGATGTTATGATTAATGAACAGGGACGAGGAAAAAAAGGGGAAACTGATTGATATTGATATGATTTCACGAATCCGATCCGATCTGATTGATTACTCCTAGACAAGACAAGAAAAAAAAAATAAGAGCCAACATCCAACAACGGGAATCATTGCAAATTTTCGAAAAAATTGAACGGTTTATATCAAAAAAAAACGCCGTCCGAGATATCCATGCCATGCCACGGCCACGCAATGCGATGCGATGCGATGCGATTCGATGGGACAAAAGAGGAAAAGAGAGAGAACAAAAAAAAAGAAAGAAAATGACCAGTGACCAGTTTCAGTTTCCGTAAAACTCCAAACATCTCGGTATGCTTGCTGGAAAAAATGACAGGAAAAGAAAAGGTCCAACCGACATGAAATGCGCAACTCAAACAGGCGTGCAGGGGCTCTGTCTGCTTCTAAGTAGGTACCTAACTTAACTGACCGTATGCACTGAGCGTGATCTTGGCTGATCATCACCAAATATTTCACGAGAGAAGAGCATCCAGATCCTAATAATCCCACACAGAATATCAAGGAGATACCAGGTCGAATGAACATGTACCCACCGGACGGCCAGAAAACAACATAATTTTCGAGAGAAGTAGGGGAAAGGTGAGGAATCATAGATCATAAAACCGGTCGTCATCATCTCAGACGCATTCCCACTCGCAGAAGACGCACCACCGGGCGGTCCTGTCGGCCAGCACCAGCCCTCGCCAGATGCCCCTCTCGCCGATTTTGATCACCGTCTCCCAGACCGTGCCATCAGGCGTTGTTTCTGACGCGCCCGCGCTGCTGGTGGTACTGATCATGTGATCCGCTTTTCGGGTGAGCCGTAGGATCTTCCCTGATGGCGACTGGATCGCCAGCTTCGCGGGCTTATCGCGCCCTTGGGAGGATCTGGTCGAGATGGCAGACGTGGAGGCGGAAAATTCGTTGGAGATAGTCGACGCATTGGAGCCGGCAGTGCTGGACACCATGCTGAGGGCGCTGGCTGGTCGACCGAACAGCGATGGAGAGAGTCGCCCGCCGGATTCATTGGTGGCCGACGGAGACGGCAACGACGAGGGATGTTGGCGGACAGCGAAGACAAAGGTATTGTTGATGGCAAGTCTCGCGCACTGCGGTTGCATGACATAGAGATCGTGGCGCTGAGCATGAGGAGTCGGATGGCGGAGCACGAAGTCATAGGGTGGGTTCTCGCCCGTATGGATGATCGGTAATGCAAGAGCAAGAGGATGTGGAATATCTCTGCTAGAGTGCATGAGACCCTTTTTGCCCGCATATATCTTCAGAACACCGCGCCCTTCATCGCCTGGCAAAATAGCCTTAATCGTGAAACGCTTTTGGCCGCGGATCCAGTCTGGCTGCACAAGGACCCGTTTACGCACGACGTCCCCGTTCTCGAAATAGTCACCATCGGCATCGCGAGCGAAAGCTGGAGCTTCAACCTCAGCGGCACATTCAACGTCCGCTGGAACGAGGATGCGGATCTGCATAACCTCAAGCCCTTCAATCCGGATGAGACTGGTGTCGTAGTCTGGCATCTGCAGGCCGTTCTTGAAAAATGGCGGGCAAGCAGCGGGAAGCGCCAGAAGAACGTCGGGTGAAATGGGCGGGCAGATGTGCTGTTCTTCGGGATACAGTGGTATATGCGTGTAGCAAGCTTCCAGCGGCCGGGCAAGGAAATACCAGCCCTCGGCATATTGGGTGTTGGTACTGACGAACAGGTTTCTCTTGGGATTTGTCGGACTCGCGAGTGAGCAGTCCATTATGCGCCATTCGCCATCAACCAGCACAGCGTTCCACCAATGGTTCGGTTGAGAAAGGTTGTCCATATCATAATACTCCCCCGGAGTCTTGAGAAAGCCCCTGACCACATCCGCATGAAGCCCAACTGCCGCGCACATTTCCTTAACCAGGATAGCCACTTCCTGAGGAGTGCCTCGTTTCGTCTGTATGACCCTTCTCATGTCGACATCGTCGTCCCCAATCGGTTCGTCCCACACAATTTTCTCGCTGACCCATGTGAATATCGCACGCAGCCGCTGGACGTCACTCTTGTGAGGCCGGCAGACATATCCCTGGGCAAGACTTGTAGGGTTCGTCATCGGGGGGAGGCTGCTGATGAAGCGCGCACTTTTGTCAACCAAGCTGAGATTAACTGCGCCCCAATTGGTTGGTTCACTCAGAGGCAATCCATCGATGCCTTCATCGCCTTCAGCAGTTTCGTACAGCTCCTCAACTGCATATATCACCGGATGGTCCATCATCTGGCATCGCTCCGCCCTCTCAATGCGTTCGTTTCGGCTTGGAGTAGTTGCACGGTTCACATCTCGCCGGACCTGGACCCAGTCTACACCAGTACTGAGACCCATTTCTCGTGCAGCATCTCTGCCAGTGTGAATGGAGGTCGATGAAATCCCGACCGGCGTTTTTGCCTTCGTCTGGGAAGTTGACCCGCCGCTTTGGCCCACAGCGATACTGCTCCGGGCATTAGCAGCTCCAGTTCTTGCCGACTCGATGATTTTCTTGAAGAACCCGTTCTTTTTCGTCTTGGGAGTGGAAAGACCACCGAAAACACCCGCGGACTCGCCGACGCCGTTGTTATCTGACCAGGGGATTGCGGATGTTGCACCTTGCCTCGACGTATTGTGGCTTGAGTGGTAAGAAATTCCCGTAAGAGGTGTTTGTGATCTCGAGTTACCTGATACCTTTCCCAAGTCGCTGTATCCCCTCGATCGGTGGGTATCCATAGAGGTATTTGGTCTTTCTGCTGGAAAACTTCCCATTTTCCCTCGTCTTGCGTAACTTCCTGCGCTTGTCGCGCTGAACCCACCCGCCGAGGTACCGCTCATCAAGCTCTGACTGGTCCTCCCGGTACTCGACGTCCCGTTGGTGCTGATGCTTTGCACGCCACTCGACGAAGTCGTCGCACTTGACTTGTTCGTGTAGCTACGGTTCAGCAGGTCATACGCCGATCTTCGACTCCTCAGCGGTGGACGAGGTGCTGGGACCGAGTGATGTCTTGCGTGATGCGGTGTTATGTCATCGGGCGGAAAGTGCAATTCGTCTTGGTCGTTCTGCGCGTGCAGTTGTCGCAACCGGCTCTCCATTCTCTGGACATAGTTATTAATCTGAGGTGGACCATCGTGATAGCGAACCAGGGCGTTGTGGTTATTTTCATAGTCATCAACCTCATCGTATCGATCGTCGTTCCCACCAAGACCCAAGGATGTCAAAGGTCGGCGTTTAGACCGTGACGGACTCTTATCACGAAACCTATCGAAGGAATCCGGAGACCAAGGATTTACAAAATCTGTCGGCAGTGAGGTGGACGGTTCATCTCGAGGGAGACCCATGTCTTGCAATGACGACATGACATCCTCCATTGCGTCCCTGAGGGGCGAAGGCGTATGGCCGTTGATCTCCGGGGAAGGTGGGATTGGCGACGGCGTCCGCGAGACGACATTGTATCGATCAGTCATTTCCAAAGGAGGAGGTACATCCCTAGCGGATTGACTCTTGACTGCAACTCTGTGAGGAGGCGGTGGAGGGGGTGGAGGTGATTCTCCACGTTCTTCCTCGAAAACCCCCGGAGAGACTGAGGGCGACGGAGGCTGCGAAAGAGAGCCGTAGTGCCTCACTAGTGCCATGGATGAGGGTTCAGGTTCCTGAAAAGGTCGTGGGGAAATTGCACGGGATGGAGGTCGCGAAGGAGTGCCATAGGACCTGACTAGCGCCATGGATGATGGTTCAGGTTCCTGATAAGGTCCCGAGGGAGTGCCGTAGGACCTCACTAGTGCCATGGATGACGATTCAGGTTCCTGATGAGGACGCGGGGAGATTGCTCGAGATTGAGGTCTGGATCGGGAAGAGGGCCTGGAATGAGAGCTTTGTTTGACTGCTGTCGCGGGCGTACGCAGAGGCTGGACATTTTTAGGAGAGGTGTTGTCCCGGGGAGGCGTTTCTGGAACCGTGTTCGATACCGTCGCGTTGATCCCTCGAGAGGCCTCCGAAGAAGGCGGAATTGCCTCCTTGTGAGCTTGAAAGGGCTTCCTGAAGACCGTCTTTTGCTTCTTAGGTACCCCTGTGAAGGTACCAGGCTTGACCGGTTGAGATTGACTGCCTCCTCCGTTTTGCAACATCAGCGGGCTCACCGACCTGCTACCACCAGGCACAAAGTCCTCCCCCAGGACCGTGACGAAATTGGATGGGAAGAGTCCCATCATGCGCCTGTCTCGACGTAGTCGTCCCATCCACCATTGTCCATCTCCTGCGTTCAAACATTCTATGAGGTCTCCTTCCACAAATCCCAAATCTCGTTTTGTCTCTCCTCCCCATGAGTATACTGCCCGGCACCAGCAAGGGAACTTCTTCGGCAATGGAGGCGCCTCAGGCGCCATGGTGGCCGTGTCCTTTGTGTTTATGCAGAGTGCCGGTGATGAGAAGGAACGACTGGACCGGAATTCACTGTGTGGTGCAACTGAAGTGCTGGTCTACTTCGAGAATTCGTGGCAGTCGGAGGGGATTTGGATTGCGGCTGAAGCAACAGCTAGGGCGCACGGTTGTTGAGGAAGAGAAAGCAAAGGACGGGGGTCTGCAAACGAGCAGGTGAAGAACATAGTAAAAAGGGAAAGACGAGGCTGAAGAGAAATCCGACCTGCTGCTGGCGCCACGGAGAGCAGACGCAGCAGGACAACAGCCCGGGCGAACGATCGACGAGGGACAAACGAGAGCCCCGTGGCTGGGACGGTGAGGCCCGACGCTGTTTTGGCCGGGGTGTTTACGTGTGCGCCTGTTTGGGACTAGCGCCGTGTGGCGGGCTTATCGATAAGCTTAACTCGAGCCGCTCCGTCCAGCATCCATGGATCTCGACTTCTAACCTGGGGAAAGGAAACTCGTGCGCAAAAGCAGCTCCTCTCCATCATTCTTCACTGTTTTTTTCTTTCTATTTCAACTACTCAAAACAAGCAAACATCCGCCTCTCTGCCTCCAGCACCTTCTGGGACCGAGCCTCTATCTCGTCCCGAAGCAGACGGCCGTCTTCGCAAATATATACATCGATATACTGGGCAGGGACCCATTCAAAATACACATTTCTTACTGTGACACTGCTGTTCCATACTTCTGGCGACAGGTCCAGCTTGTTCTGCAAATCCCACGCTGCACTCAACTCGCAAGGGTCATTCTCTTCTGGTCTATGATCGTCCATGCTTCCTGGCCTCGCAATCTTCTCTGCCTCTGACAAGGCAGCTACGACGGCTGGTGTTGAAGCAGCTCTGGCGCACAGTGCGACTGGTAGGCTTCCAATCTTGTTGCTCACATCACCGTCACTGGAGATTCGGTCCGCACCTAGCAACACAAGGTCTGCGTCCCGTGCTAGCAGAGCGACACTGGAGTCAGTTGCGATTTCTATCTGCAGCTTGTCATGGTAGCCATTTGCGTGTGCAGATTGAACCAGCGCTCGAGCCATTCTCACTCCTTCGTAGAGAGGCCTGGATTCCAGGATCCGTAGGATGATATGTGGAACAGTTTCTCCATTCTCGAAGGCGATACGGAACATTGTATCCAGTGCGTTTCGGATCGTTGAGCTGTAACTCAGTGTCAATATTTTAAACCTGTTATTAGCCTCCCCTGTGTGGTGCAAGATCGCCCGTTCTCGTATCAACTGTGCAAGAGCTGCTGCCATCTGGTGGGCAGTTGCACCCTTTCGTGCTTCAAGTTGTCGTCGAAGCGTCACGACTCCGGACCGTATCATCGCAAGTTGGTCCTTGTTAGATGATGTTTCAAGCTCCCGTTCTACAGCTTCCAAGGCTCTGATAATGACCGCGGTGACGGCGGCGCCCATGCTCACTCGCCCATATCTTCCGAGAACCCATCCTATTTTCCGGGCTGCATACCACCATATTGCGAGTAGATCCACACATTGTGGCTTCTCTTCGCTGTTAGCGAACATCTCGATACACTCTGCCCATGCATTAGCCGTAGAGAGCAATATTTCCAGAGCGCTTGTTGCAAGTTCCTTCGCGCCACTCTGGTGGTCGGTGCGCAGGCGTCTCAAGCCCAGGAACAGCGATTCGTATGCACGCCTCGACGGGTCTCCGGGAGGTCCGGGTCCGCATTTCTCATTGAGGTTAGGATATCTGGAGGCATGGTCGGGATCGAGAAGCGAGATCCGGGGAACATCTGTTAACTCGGAGTAAGGAGCCTGCATATTGTCTGAGATCAGCTAATCAAGAATACATGAATATCACACAGCATGGTTGTGGAGGGATTGGGAGCTGTCGTAAAAACTTTGATGGCATAAGCCATGGCTGCTCTGGAAAGAAGATTCGGTTCATCCGGCCTCGCTTAACCGGACCCGACCCCTGTCCTGCCCGAAAAGGAAACTTACGAAGTACGGTGCGACTAGGTACTCTGCACTCCTTTCCAGTTGTGTTAGTGTTGCACACCATCATTCAGCATCATCGATAACTTCAGGTTCACCTGTAGTTTTGCTGTCAAAGCCTGTCTGCGTGGTTACCTAGTAATATCAATAGCAAGAGAGAAAGGGAAAGATAAACATTGTCCTCTGCCCCGTGCGACTCGTAGTCTGCACCATCAAAACTAGCAGCCAACTATAAAGAACTGCTATAATCTTTGTTATGCTCCGTATGCGATCGCAGTCAATATTATCCAATAATTTCAGAGTTCACTAAATTTATTAGAGCAGTAGAAATTTTCATAACGGCATTTGATGAGGCCTCTGGATGTCTCAGTTTCGGAGAAACAAGCCTGATTTCACACGGAGCAAGAGCACATAATCCGTGAGTTCTTGATGCTATCTGCAGCTGGGACATGATGTCTTCTGAAGTGGCGTGAACAATCCTGTATCAATGATAATTGAACAACATCTCTTTTGTAAATGAAGTATACAAGGAGCACTGAGAAAATATTGTATCCTCCTGCACCAGTATTGCCACTCTATGGAGTACCATCACTGTTGATTCAGCAGGTTCTTGACCCTGTTCAACTGAAAGCAGTTTTCCTACAAGAACAGCGTTACAGCACTAAGCTCTGCCCTGATAATGAATTCATTACCTAGGCCTTTTTGAAAGCCTGACCCAGGACATGGTCTTTGTTTTCCGCCCTTGTGTCTTAAAGTCAACTTCACATATCACCAAGGGCCACATTCCGCTCTCGGAGGCATTCACGCAACTTGGAATATAGACAGATGCGGATTCCCAATTACTTTATCGCTAACGGACAGACAAGCCTTCTTTATTTCCACCTTTGCTTAAAGTTAAGCACTAGCTAATACCATGTATCTTGTCGTTGTCAGAAGGTTGCAGGTCCTCTCCGCATGCGGCGATCCTCACCGAATCCGGAACCATGCCCACATTCCCCAACCCACATCGACTAAACAGGTTCGGAAAAGTATCGATGCTAGCACGATGTGTTCATCGGCCTTTTGGCCCCTTGAATGTGAAAAATTCCCACCTTTCTGCATTCGTCCCTTTCTATGGCTGATTTGTGATCTCCAGGACCTGAACAGATTGCCCTGCTGGTCTGGAGGGCAGAATGGGAGCTGGACGTAGCAAACTGACAGCGCTGTAAACCTGAATACTTTATGTCAATTGTTTTCATCTTCGGCGGTCGCAATGTGCGCAGTCCCGAGAGGTGGTTGTGTCTGCTGCTTTTGGAGTATTTATTTTGAGCTGACGTTCCTTACGACTATTAAGGTGTCACATTTCAGGGATGCAGATCTCTTGGGGTTTGTCTTAAACATAACAAGCTAAAGGCCTCCGGCAGAACTCAGACTGCAGATATGTCAAGTTCACTGGTGAGGCTGGTCATTCTCCTGTAGAAGACGCAAGCGACATCAATCCTAATATATTTTGGCATGCTCTCCCCTTGCCGATTTGCGCTGATCTTTATCACAAAAGTTTGGCGGTGAATATCGATGGTTCGTACGAAAACCTCGCTCAGCACTGTTTTCGATGATTGATAGTCCTGTTCTGATTTGGCATTTCCCGACCCCGGATCTTCACCGTGACAATCTATATACATTGTTCTTAGAAATGTGGCTGGCATCTGAATTGTTATGGAATGATGGCATGTGCTGCCAACACGTCTTTGCAAGGGGAGGGAGAGCAGATTTGAGCAACTTTTATATAATGTGGTAAACATCCTGTAGAGTTCCCTTTCGTTGACCAAGGTAAGTTGAATCGACGTTCCTCGTTGGACTGTCCAGTGCAAGGAGTCTCCAACGGGTGGCCCTACTGAGATCGACACTATGGCGCCACTGAGGTCGTTTCTGGCGCTATGCGCCGCCGCTTTGGCGCCTTCAGTCTACGGAGCCTTTGTTTCATTCGAACTGGACCTTACGTGGGAAGTCGGTGCGCCAAATGGGGAACCGAGAGAGATGGTTTTTATGAATGGCCAGTTCCCCGGTCCAGAGTTGAGAATCGATCAGGGTGACGATGTTGAGGTCTGTTTGGATTCTTAAGAACGCCACATACGGACTTCAGTTGCGCTGACTGTGTCGAAGTTCATCGTCCACAACCATTTGCCATTTAACACCAGTGTCCATTTCCACGGTGTCGAGTATGTTGCCCGCGCATCAGCTCGCGCCTACTTTATATGCTAACTATGGATATGCAGACAGCAGGGCACACCGTGGTCCGATGGCGTTCCTGGCCTTACGCAAAAGCCAATTCAGCCTGGAGAGACATTCGTTTATAGGTGGACCGCAACTCAATATGGCACTTATTGGTACAGTACATTACAGGAGAAATCATTTTTACATTGTCACTGACGAGCTGGTTTTAGGTACCATGCTCACTCGCGCGGCACTATGGCTGATGGCCTTTATGGCGCCATTTGGATCAGGTGAGGATTCCTGTCGCAGCTGTCGGCAATGATCTCCTGACAATAGACATAGACCGAAACCTGGAACCCCCACACCGTTTGGATTGATATCTCAGAATGAGGAGGACATCCAAGCTATGCTTCGTGCTGAAGAAAATCCCCGTCTTGTCGTGCTGTCAGACTGGGAAAAGTTGACCTCCGAACAATACTGGTGGTACCAGGAATACTCTGGGCTTGACTTATTGTGAGTTCAAAACAGCCAAGGATATTTTGGTTGTGTACTGACACTATGATAGCTGTGTTGACAGCATCTTGATCAATGGTAGAGGATCCATCTACTGTCCAAGCGCGGATGAACTCTACAGCTACGAGACTGATTACCTCAAGGGAGCCATTGACAACCTTAACCTCACTGACAAGGGGTATGTGTTACCAACAAAAGGCTATTAGGTGAATCTCACTAACCTATTTTGCACAGGTGCTACCCGAACATATTCAAGACCCAGGGCAACTACTCGTATGACGAGACCAAGATCCCCCCGGGTGTCAACTCTGGTTGTGTTCCAAACAAAGGACTCCACGAAGTTTTCGAAGTCGACCCCCGCGAAGGGTGGGCGAGCTTCAAGTTCATTAGTGCGGCTTTCATGAAGTCGTTCGTCGTCTCAATTGACGAGCACCCAATGTGGGTCTACGAGGTCGATGGACAATACATTGAGCCACAGCTTGTCCATTCTTTCCCCATGTATAATGGCGAACGATATTCCGTCATGATCAAGCTCGACAAGACGCCCAAGAACTACACCATCCGAATCCCAGATACGAACATCGACCAGATCATCGCCGGGTTTGCCACCCTTTCCTACAAGGGTGCACAGGATACGACCCCTTCACAGCCGTATGTGAACTACGGAGGCCTGAACGTCTCAGCAGACGTTATCTCACTCAACCTGTCCACACTGCCACCTTATCCCAACATCAAGCCCGCCAAGACTGGAGATGCGATGTTCAATCTCACAATGGGCCGGTTTGGGTCTGCTTTCACATGGACACTGGATGGCACCGGTCTCTACAATGTGGATGTCAACGCCGACACCCCGATCCTCTTTGATCTGAGCGCAAAGGAGAACTTGGGCAAGAACCTCACACTCTCCACTAAGTACGGCACCTGGGTTGACCTGATCCTACAATTGGGCGTATTCCCCAAGACAGCTCCGATCCAAGCCCCGCACGTTATTCACAAGCACTCTAACAAGGCCTTTATCATTGGTCATGGTGACGGATTCTTCAACTGGACCAGTGTCAACGAGGCAATTGAGAAGTCTCCTCAAAATTTCAACCTTGAGAACCCTAACTACCGGGATACGTTCGTTGCCAACGGCCCTAAGGGTCCCACCTGGATGGTCCTGCGGTACCCCGTCGTTAACCCCGGTCCCTTCCTCCTTCACTGCCATATTGAGACTCATTTGACTGGTGGAATGGGAGTTGCTCTGCTTGATGGAGTTGATAAATGGCCTGAGGTTCCTCCCGAGTATGCCATTTGATCTTATTGTTTTTTGGATTCTTCAGGCTTTTGAATTATTAGGTACCGTATTTTAATCCTTGCTGTTTATCAAGCGTTAGCGCTAATGTTGAGAGTAGGGCGACATGTTGGGCCTTCTGAATTAGAGGATTTCTATAGAGGATACCATATAATAATATCTTCTTATTTTCAACGGACCTATCATCCGTCTGCCTTCAATAGAGACTGGACTTGTAGATTATAATCACTTTCGATAGCCATAGTCCTGTAAAGGGAATTTCTCTGTACGTACAATCTCTTTGCCTTTTTCATTAGATAGCACTACTAGTTGGGAGGAACCCGTCAGCGGGGAAGTTCTCCTCGAGAAGTGCCTACAAAAGCTTACATTGATATGAGATCATCGCTTCAATTCCTGATCTTCTGACCAGTACCTGACTCCCTAGTAATTCTGAAAACACCTGCAATTGAGCCTGGCCCCCTGATAAAAGAAATGTAACAGAATCTAGGAAAACGACGGATGAGGTTTCGGCCGATCGCTTTGATGAAGCAGGCACGTAACGAACAGCAACGGTATAGCATCAAATGCAATGATTGACGTATCACTTCTTCACCTGTTCGGGATTTGCTGCTTCAAAGTTGGTTGGTAGCCAAGCCCCAGTTGCGTGTGTCTTGGGGTGGAGACGGAATATATCCCCGTCTTAGCATATTCCCTCCCGATCCGCTTGAGAGCCAAGGGACGGTAAGATACGTCTTAGTTTCATCATGTATCCTTGTGCGGAGGTCCGTATATTCCACTGGCTCTGGAAAGGAGTTCGATCTTCGAGAATAAAAGAACAAAGTGGTGACGCAATCAATCTGACCATAGAAACGGAGCTCTTCTGATGGTCGAGCTTGTACCTTTCGCAGAAAATACCAGGAAAAAAGTATTCAAGATCTGCCTCTAAATCCGAAGCATCTGGATTCGTATACGTGCCTAGTATGTGATGTCTCATTTCAAGTAAGATCGCCCACATTCCTCAGCCGTCTGAGAGTCGCGGATCGGCCTTACTACGCGGGATCTATGCTGGTGCACGTGTAAGATCGACTTCAAGGAGATCGGGATCGGGCATCTGAGCGACGATCTCAATGCCTAGAATTTTTCAAGACTACTAGGGTTCGGGTCATCCCGGACCAAGGTGTCTGTTGTATATCCAGGTATGTCTACAACACGTGATTTGAGGGCAGGAGAGATCACGGCTGCAACCTTACCGCATGCGGACGAGATGGAGCAGCTTCAGAACAGCCAATTAATATCGCCGCGGCGCTCTTTCAGCCGCAGAACGTACCCATTATTCTTTTCTAATCTACTAGTAAGAATAATGGATCTCCGGTTCGCACTATCATATCCTTGACTTGGTCATTGATGGAACCGCAAACAGCAAGGCATTTCGATCCGGGAGAAGACTTCTGGCAGACCCTACAGACCTTACAGATCAGCCTGTTTCACGCGTTAGTGACTTGGAGATAGACTCCGACACCTCTCGATGCTAGCAATCTCAGACTATTGGTAATACTATCAATTCGTCGGCTGTTCCTTGTGGATACCTCTTCTTCTTCCGCAGTAACGGTGCCATTAAGAAAACCCCACTCAGACCAGATACAAGCCAGGTGAACAACTTCCAGTTATACAGGCGAGTTCCACTGGCCTCTTGGTAGTGACTATTAGATCAATGACTCAAGTCCAGCGTTCTAGAATGATGCCCCCTGGAGCCACTCATCACCAAGACTTCCGACTACTAGGTGTGAGTGGATCTCAGTGGGCTATGTCACGGACGCTGAAAAGACTCTCCGGAATAGCCAAGATGGAAGAAGCTCACACTACATAAACGGTTTCTGATCTGAGAGATATTCTGCCCCACTCTAGCGCACTGTATTATTGTCTATAAAACAGTGCACCCCTCTTAGCTCGAGTCCCTTTTGGGTCTTCTTGATCGAGGCTAATCGATCTGGTGATCAAGTGCTCGAATATGGGGGTGGCCAGTCGTGTCTATCTCTTCGGAGATCAGACCGGCGATTTCGACGCAGGACTCCGACGCCTGTTGCAAGCGAAGAATAACAGCCTCTTGACTTCGTTCCTCGAGAGGTGTTTTTATGCTTTACGCCATGAGATAGCTCAGCTGTCGCCCTCACAGCGACAGACCTTCCCTCGTTTCACGAGTGTCGTTGATTTGCTGTCGAGATGGCGCGAATCTGGCCCTAACCCAGCGCTTGAGAGTGCGCTGACTTGCATATACCAGCTCGGTTGTTTTATCAAGTGAGTCCATTCTTGAAGTGTAGTCTACAGCCTAGACTAACCTCAAATAGATACTATGGAGATGGAGGACAAACGTATCCTTTAGGCTCCGAAAGCCACATTATTGGACTTTGCACTGGCCTCCTGGCCTCCGCTGCTGTTAGTTCTTCGCGGACCATCGGAGAACTTATCCCAGCAGCAGTTGAGACGGTAGTCGTGGCTTTGCAACTAGGACTATGTGTTCTCAAAGTGCGAGACCTTGTCGACCAGAACCAGACGAGCTCGCAGAGCTGGTCTATGGTAGTTTCAGGAATCCGGAAAGAGGAAGCCCATATAATCCTCCACGAATTCTGTCGCCTCAAGGTAAGTTAGGCCATTCATTCTACCGTGAAACAGTTATTTACAGAAGTTAGGCCATACCTCCTTCGTCGCAGCCGTATATCAGTGCTGTCAATTCGAACAGTCTGACTATTAGTGCTCCTCCCACGATTCTTGAGGAGCTTACTAAATCAAGTCTTTCTGAGCACAAGATTATTAAGGTCTCAATTCATGCTCCCTACCATGCCCCTCACCTCTATGATAGCCGGGATGTGGATAGGGTCTTGAAGAAATGGCCACGAGATGATTTCATCGGTTATGTGCCGCGAATTCCCGTTCTCTCAAGCACAACGGGAGAACCAATAAAAGCTGACAACCTGGAGATGCTTCTCAAAAGTGCACTGGAGGAGATACTGCTGCGGCAGCTGCGCTGGGACAAAGTCTTGGATGGTTGTTCATCAGCACTGAAGTCACTGGACACCTCGACGTGCAAAATTCTCTCAATAGCCACCGCTGCCTCTCAGTGTTTGATGTCAGCGCTGAAACGCTCGGGTATCTCCAATTTGACTGTTGATAACAGCATCGCAGAGACACTCAAGCTCTCTGATTCCGCGAATTCCACCGGCAGGTCGGAACAGTCGAAAATAGCAATCATTGGCCAGTCTGGAAGGTTTCCAGATGCAGCGAGTCCGGAAAAGTTCTGGGACCTCTTGTATAAAGGGCTCGATGTCCACAGAGAAGTGCCACTAGATCGATGGGATGTAAAAGCCCATGTCGATCCGTCTGGCCGAAGGAAAAACACAAGCAAGGTTCCATACGGATGTTGGATTGAAGAGCCTGGACTGTTCGACCCACGTTTCTTCAACATGTCCCCCCGTGAAGCTCTCCAAGCAGATCCTGCCCAGCGACTTGCGCTGGTCACAGCCTACGAAGCACTTGAAATGGCAGGATTTGTTCCTGACAGCACCCCGTCTACCCAGAAAGACCGGGTCGGTATTTTCTACGGAATGACTAGCGACGATTACCGTGAAGTCAACAGCGGTCAGGACATTGATACATACTTTATTCCAGGCGGAAACCGTGCTTTTACACCGGGGCGGATAAACTACTATTTCAAGTTCAGTGGCCCCAGTGTCAGTGTCGACACAGCCTGTTCCTCCAGTCTGGCGGCAATTCACATGGCGTGTAACTCTCTATGGAGAAATGACTGCGACACTGCTATCGCTGGTGGTGTAAATGTGTTGACAAATCCCGACAACTTTGCTGGTCTGGATCGAGGTCATTTCTTGTCTAGCAAGGGCAATTGCAACACATTCGATGATGAAGCTGACGGCTACTGCAGAGCCGATGGTGTAGGTACTGTCATCCTCAAGCGGCTTGAGGATGCCCAAGCGGACAACGATCCTATCTTGGGGGTAATTGTTGGGGCCTATACCAATCACTCTGCAGAAGCTGTCTCGATGACTCGTCCTCACGTTGGAGCGCAAGCCTTTATCTTCAACAAGCTGCTAAATGAGGCTAATGTGAATCCTCTTGAGATCAGCTATGTTGAGATGCATGGAACCGGCACCCAAGCTGGAGACGCAGTGGAAATGAAATCCGTGCTTGATATCTTTGCCCCTGACTACAGACGTGGGCCTGGTCAGTCACTCCACCTTGGCTCGGCAAAGGCAAATGTCGGTCATGGAGAATCAGCATCGGGAGTAACTTCATTGATCAAAGTTCTCTTGATGATGAAAAACAATCTGATTCCCCCGCACTGTGGGATCAAGACAAAGATCAACCACAACTTCCCGACTGATTTGAAGGAGCGCAATGTCCACATCGCTTTTAAGCCAACTCCTTGGGAAAGGCCGGAGGGAGGTAAGCGGAAACTCTTCCTGAACAACTTTTCCGCTGCCGGTGGCAATACTGCCCTTCTCATGGAAGATGCGCCGGCTCCTCGCACGGAAAATGTTCGAGACCCGCGGTCTACACATATGGTCGCAGTCTCAGGAAGGTCTAAGTCCTCTTTAAAGAATAACATCGAGTCCCTTTTGAAGTACATCGATGAAAACAGTCGAAACAATGACGAAGAGAGCTTCCTACCCAAGTTATCTTATACCACAACAGCTCGCCGTATTCACCACCCCTTCCGAACCATCGTCAATGGCTCCAACCTCCGAGAAGTACGAGATAGACTGCAGGGCTCCACCAACTGCGAGAATATCAGCCCGGTACCTGCATCGCCCCCTAGCATAGGCTTTATCTTCACCGGCCAAGGATCGCAGTATACGGGCATGGGCAAGCAGCTCTATGAGCACTGCTCGCAGTTCCGAGCTAATGTCCAACACTTCGACTGTATTGGACAAAGTCAGGGGTTCCCGTCAATTCTTCCCCTAATTGATGGCAGTGTTCCCATTGAGGAACTGAGTCCTCTCATCACACAGCTCGGAACGACTTGTCTTCAGATGGCACTGGCTAGGTACTGGATGTCACTGGGAGCAAAGCCGGCGTTTGTCCTTGGTCACAGCCTAGGGGAGTATGCCGCGCTCAATATTGCCGGTGTTCTGACGACGAGCGATACGATCTATCTAAGTGGTCGCAGGGCTCAGCTTCTTAAGGAGAAGTGCCAAGTGGGAACTCACTCGATGCTCGCGATCAAAGCATCCCTTGCACAGGTCAAGCCATCCCTGGATGATCGAGTTCATGAAGTAGCTTGCATCAATGCTCCAGGAGAGACGGTGATCAGTGGGCTGGGTAACGATATTGATGCGTTATCTGAAAAGCTTACTGCTGAAGGATTCAAGTCGACCAAACTGAGAGTTCCATATGCATTCCACTCTGCCCAGGTTGAGTCAATCCTAGAAAGCCTAGAGTCTGTCGCTCATGGAGTTGCTTTCCACAAGCCATCGATTCCAGTCGTGTCTGCCCTTCTTGGAGAAGTTATCACAGAAGATAACTCCGATCTTCTTGGTCCTAACTATCTAAAACGTCACTGCAGAGAGACCGTTAACTTCCTCGCTGCACTTGAAGCAACCAGACACGCGAAACTAATGAGCGATAAGACACTGTGGATTGAGATCGGGTCCCACACTGTCTGTTCGGGGATGATCAAAGCAACACTTGGACCTCAAGCGAACACTGTTGCGTCCCTTCGTCGGGGCGAAGACACGTGGAAGGTCCTATCCAACAGCCTTTCATCTCTTTATCTGGCTGGTATTGAAATCCAGTGGAAGGAATACCATCAGGACTTCAGTTCCAGCCATCAGGTGCTTCAACTTCCTGCCTACAGCTGGGACAACAAGAACTACTGGATTTCCTACAACAATAACTTCTGTCTGACGAAGGGTGAACCTACAGTTGGGAAGATTGAAGCCGGGCCAACGCATGAGGCTCTAACCACTTCCGTCCAAAAGATAGTCGAGACACATGGTGATGGCTCGAAGGCCACGGTTGTGATGCAATCTGACATCTCCGATCCTCTTCTACGTCCAGTTATCCACGGGCACAAAGTTAATGGAGCAGCGCTTTGTCCATCGGTACGTGTCTGCTTTTGAAAGCGTTGTTGTCGCTAACAATCAAACCAGTCTCTCTACGCTGATATTGCCCAGACCCTTGGAGAGTACCTAATTGAGAAGTACAAGCCTGAATTGAAGGGGTATGGACTTGACGTGAGCAACATGACTGTTCCAAAGCCTCTTATAGCGAAGGACTCTGGAGAGCAGCTTTTCCGCGCTTCAGCTACAGCAGACTGGGCCGAAAAGAGCGCATTGGTGCAGATATACGCAGTGAATGCTGACGGGAAGAAGACCACCGATCATGGAAGCTGTACCGTGAAGTTCTCTGACTGCAGCATTTGGCAGCAGGAATTTAAACGGATCGAGTATCTCATCAAGAGAAGTGTCGACCGGCTTCAGCAAAGCGCTGAGGATGGCCAAAGCCACAAGATGAAACGAGGAATGGCTTATAAGCTGTTCAGTGCTCTTGTCGAGTATGACGACAATTACAAGTCAATGGAAGAAGTCATTCTTGACAGTGAGCAGTATGAGGCCACTGCGCGAGTCAAGTTCCAGGCGAAGCCCGGCAACTTCCATCGCAATCCATTCTGGATTGACAGCCTTGGCCATTTGACTGGCTTTGTCATGAATGCCAACGATGCTGTCGATTCCAGAAATCAGGTCTTTGTGAACCATGGATGGGATTCGATGCGCTGTTTGAAGAAGTTCTCGGCTGACGCCACCTATCGGACGTATGTAAAGATGCAGCCGTGGCAGGGTACTATCTATGCCGGTGATGTCTACGTACTCGAAGGTGAAGAGATCATAGCCGTGTACGGGGGTGTTAAAGTAAGTATCCTTTTGGCTATTCTTTTATAAAGAGGGCTAACTTTGAAATAGTTCCAAGGAATACCGCGTCGGCTACTGGACACTGTCCTTCCTCCTGCTGGAAGTTCTAAGGCCTCCGCAGGCAAACCTGCGCAAGCACCTCCTGCCCCTATCAGGGTTGAGAAATCCAAGTCTACAGTGGAGACCAAAGCCCGTACCCAGATGGCTAATGCAAATTCCCCAGTCAAATCGACTGGGCCCAGTATACTGATTCGCGCGCTCACTATTTTGGCAAGCGAGATCGGAGTCCCCGAGTCAGAGCTGTCAGACGATCTGGCGTTCGCAGACTATGGCGTGGACTCCCTTCTCTCCTTGACAATTTCTGGCAAGTTCCGCGAAGAGCTTGAGATCGATATGGACTCGTCTGTGTTCATGGATCACCCAACTGTTAGGGACTTCAAACGGTTCTTGTCACAGGCAAGCCCTTCAGACAGCAGTGAATCATCAGATGAGTCTCGGTTCTCATTCCACAGCTCCTCGACTACAGAGCCTTCCACCCCTGGGGAACCTGCATACTTCCCATCCCAAGGCGAAAAGGTTATGCAGACGGAGCAGAATGACACCCTAAAGACAATATGTTCGATTCTCTCTGAAGAGATTGGGGTTTCGCCTGAGGAGATTACTGCAGATGCAAATCTTGGAGATATGGGAATGGACTCTCTCCTTTCGCTGACTGTTCTTGGAAGGCTGCGGGAGACCCTGGACCTGGATTTGCCTGGGAATTTCTTTATGGAACACCAGACTCTCGATGGCATCGAGACGGCTCTTGACCTGAAGCCCAAGGTTCCTGAGGTGTCTCATCGTCTCCCTAACCAGATCCAGCAGACTACAACCGTCAAGACGGAGACAGTGGTAAAGAGCAAAACCGAACTGGTGCACCCTCCTGCCACGTCGATCCTTCTTCAAGGAAATCCGAAAACAGCCACCAAGACTCTGTTCCTCTTCCCTGACGGCTCTGGTTCAGCGACGTCTTATGCCGCCATTCCGGTAATCTCTTCTGATGTCTGTGTGTATGGACTAAACTGTCCATACATGAAGACCCCAGAGAACCTGAAATGCGGTCTGACCGACTTGACCGCACCGTACGTGGCAGAGATCCGTCGACGACAGCCGAAGGGCCCTTACAATCTTGGCGGCTGGTCAGCCGGAGGTATAGCCGCGTATGACGCCGTACGCCACCTCATCTTCGAAGAAGGAGAGAAGGTGGATCGACTGTTGCTTTTTGACTCCCCCTTCCCCATTGGCCTCGAGAAGCTCCCGCCACGTCTCTACAATTTCTTCAACTCCATTGGCATCTTCGGGGACGGTAAAACGCCCCCGCCTAAGTGGCTCCTGCCGCATTTCCTGGCCTTCATCGACGCCCTGGACGCGTACAAGGCCGTCCCATTCCCTTCCAGCGACAAGCTGCCCAAGACGTATCTTGTCTGGGCCAAAGACGGTGTGTGCGGCAAGCCGGGAGACCCGAGACCGGAGCCTCCTACCGACGGCAGCAAGGACCCCAGGGAGATGCTCTGGCTGCTCAACGACCGCACGGATATGGGACCAAACGGCTGGGACGGGTTAGTCGGGGAGAAGAACGTGGCTCTGATCGAGGCGCTGGAGGGCGCTAACCATTTCACCATGATGAAGGGCGAGAAAGTGAAAGAGCTCGCTGGATTTATTGGGAGGGCCATGGCAAATTGATCCTTTTCTTTTTCCCTTTTCTTTTTTGCCAGTGATCCCTCGTTTTCATGCGTTTGGCTTGCACCCTATCTACCTAATTAATATTTCTTTTCCTTTTTCCACCAATCCTAACGGAATTTCCCCCCTTTTGTTACGCAGTGCTGGTGTTTATTGACGACTAGCAAACCTAGATTGTGAGTTAGATCTAATCGGTATATAGGTATCTTATAGATAGACTAATTATAATAATGTAATCGTATTATCTACAAACGAAACAAATGGGTTTCCCTATAGAAAGCGTCAACTCTCATTTTTCTATCTTCACTATAGAGTAGCTCTTATCATCAAGCCTTCGAAAAGAATACAACACGAATCTAGGGTATAGAGCCAAACGACGAGGCAAAACACAAACGGCGCAGCACCAAGAACCCCATGACCTGCTGGAGCCGATCACATGATGATCCCAAAGTTTATCAACTGGTAAAAGGTTTCAGATTGGACTCGTTCCGACTCCCACGCAAGCATGGGTAATTTCCGCGTGAGGCCAGTTTCGCCATTCAAAAACTAGGCCCGTTGCAGTCTGAACAAATCAATCTCAACACTAGATTGTAAACAGAATAACCACAAATCAATGCATTCGTCGGCCGTTCGCCGGATGGTATCACCTAGTATCTACAAAAACTGAGATCAAGGCAACCGCATCTGTCTCAAACGCGCCGCACCACATACAACATATCAAGAGCGCATGGCCTAGAACTCGACATCAAAAACAAATGTGAGCTCAATTTCTCCTGCAAATAACAAACTGTAATGGGAGCTAGAGAGCCAGTCATTCAACCCTTCCGTTAAAACACCAAAGCGGACTCGATTAAAGGGAAGAAAAAGACTCATGGTCTTCACTGAGCCGGAATAATTAACCTAGCAAGGCCAATGGACTATCAACTGCCTCAAACAACCTTACCATGGACGCCAAGAAAAGCACTAGTAGGGATATAACAATAAAAGGGAGGATGGAACTATGTGCTTGCTTGGAAAAGAAAAGATGAAACCTGCAGTGTCTGGAAAGGAGGTGGCAGACGTATTACTCCCGTAAAGGACTAGACTCCGCTTAGGAAAATTCGTGCAAAAGAGAGTAGAGGCTCAGAGCGACATTTCTGAACTGAACCGGAGTGAGCTGCCTCTGCCTGGGAGGGCTGAATTATTGAGACTCGGACTCGTTGGACGACTGTTCCCTGCCCACTTGGGGCTTCTCGGTTGAGTACTCGTGGAGCGTGTGGATGGACGATTCTTCTTAAGCTCCCGAAGTTCTTCCTCCTTTCTATGCAATAAGTCGTCCCGCATAGCAAGGGTGGCCTCCAACTCTGCAATGCGAGCGAGATGCGTACTCATATCATTCTTGGCGTTCAGTTCCTTCAGCTTGATCGCTTCGCTGGCCAGCTTGCGCTTTAAATTTTCATTTTCATCTTTGAGCTGGCGAATCTCGATTCCTGACTGCGCTGCCATTGTGGACGCGTTCTGGTACTGCTCGCGCGTGTAATCAGCCTGCTTTTTCTCATATTCCGCCTTCCGCTCGAGGCTTGCATTGTCCTTAGAAAGACGACGGACTTCTTCTTGAGCAGCTTCTAGCTCTGCCATAGTGCCACCTCCTGCTTTGAGAGCATCCCTAGCAGCTTCAAGATCATGCTTCAGCTGCGTGCGTTCATCCTTCAACTTTGTAATCTCATCCCGCTGCTTCTCCAATCTCTGTTCAGACTTTACAGAAGTCTCTGCTAGCTGATCGCGTTCCTTTCGAATCTTGTGAAGCTCCTTTGTACGAGTCTCATATCGATGTTGAAGCATCTCCAGCATTTTGTCTTTCTCCTTTAACTGGGATTGAACATCAGATAAGGCAGACTCAAGCTTCTTGAGCTCAACAGCATGAGTATCCCTCATCTGGATGAGATTTCTTTCTAGGGCATTCAAGTCACTATCCAGCGTTTGAGTAGGGCCTCTTGTCGAGTCAGATAACTGGCTTGTATCCTGGGACTGCATCATCCGTTGTCTCTTAGCACTGGGTGCAATTTCCTCTCCATCAAACCAGCGCTTCTGTGACGGAACTGTTGGAGGTAGGCTCTCGGGTTCAGGTTCGGGTCCCAGGGCAGAAGCGACTTCACTTTGGCCAATTATTTGAAGTGGCTCAATTGTAGGTAAAGCCCAGCTCACATGGAAATTATCTGAGAGTAAGTAGGACAGAACCTCCTCTGCATCTTCATGAACACCAAGAGCATTATCTTGCAGGTCGCCTACTGCATCGCGAAGACGACTAGTATAGTGAACAAGCAGGCGGAGTCGTTGAAGTTCAGAGACATTCGGAAGACAGCGTTCAATGTGCTCACTGGTATTGGATATGAGAAGCTGAACAACAGGGAGCAGGTTTCCATAACGAGCATACGATGTTCGCAAGTGTTCAACAGAAGGATTCCTTGCGTTGAAAGATGTATCCAGCGCGATTATAGCAGAGGGGCGCTTGAATGTCTCTGCGATGCCATCACTCTGTGTTGAGCGAATTCCAACACTCAGCAATCCTCTGATCATTGATAATTCAACGTTGGTGCCGCCACCCATCTCATGACGTGGCCTGGTGTAGGTGAATTCCTTGCCTAGCAAGAATCGCTCCACAATTTCTGCAGTCTTTCCTTCTCGCACCATAATGATGACATGAAGATCGTGGTTATCTGCGATCTCCACGAGGTGTCCAAGAAATCGAAACTTGGAGCTTGAATATTCCGCCCAGGCAGCTTCCTTTTCAGGATCAGATGCGGATTCCTTGATGTGCTCGGCCATGTTCAAATCAGGGTGAGTTGCGATATTATTCAACTGTTCCACCATCGAACGCATCCTAGACACAAGGTGTTCATGCTCACTGCTTTCAACTTCAGTGTCAGAAGTAGTAAGAAATTTGCTGATATTCCGGGACTCATCGGTTAGAACTCTTTCATAGTCATCCTTGACTCTAGAGTCCATCGGCAGTGTTATAGCGAACTCGGATGGGCCAAGTTGCACTGAACCAGGTGGAACTTCTTCGGCATGGCTGACAGTCAAATCGCTAGGCTGGATAGTCTGCACGACGGGGTGCTCAGAGTACTCAGGTACAGTCGGCGCTGCAAAGTTCTCTGTTGGAGGGTCTGGTTCAACTGGCGCCGCATGTGGAACAGTAGGTTCTTTATCCACTCGAACACTGAGTGGCGATGCTGCTTGAGGGCCAGAAACTGGAACAGGTTCAATGTCACCTGCAGATGATGGAGTCGCACTGTCACCACTCTGTAGAGAGGCATTAAAGTTAGCACGCCACTGAGCATGCATATTTCTCATCTTCTCTCTCGGCGTAGATCCAGGAATATGGCTGTACTTCTGCATGGTCTCTTCCAAAGATCTACTGCGGTCAAACTCCTGGTTGTCCATGGTTCCGGCGTGAAGAATGGACGATTGGGGGAAGATGCTTGCAGAAGTTGAGCTTTGAGATTCCAGCTGAGGTGTCGTCGGATCGGGGTGAGGACGAATAGTCTCCGGAATCGAGCTCAGCTGAGAAGAAATAAATACACCTACACCTGCACGAAAATGTGAAACGTCAGCGTAGTTGCGAAAGAATCAAGGGCAAATAGCACAAGCTCTGATCGACGTACAGATGCCAGACCCGTATGAGGAGTGAGGCTGGGATAACGAGCTGGAATATGGTACGGAGCTTATCGATATGGAGGATAACTGTGACGGTTCTGAGTGATCGGGAATTTTCAAAACGGTCGACGGTGTTTCCACTATTTCGTCCACTTCCTTCTTGATGTGATCAGAGGCAGTAATTGATGCTTGTATATCCTGAAAGTGAAGGCTACTCTTCACAGAGTCCAGGGATTTTGTAGCTCCCTGCGGGTGGTAAGAACTGATGGACCCTGACTGCGTACCGGCAGTTGAAGTGGCGGGGACGGAGCTGGCCGAGTTGTCAGAGGGTTGCGTAGGATGTACTACAAAGTCTGATCTGCTCTGTGATGGGGATAGATCCTCGATTGAAGACACCAGAGTATCGTCCGCAGAAGCTGTGTTACTCGATGGTGTGGTCGATGAAGCAATTCCAGGTTGGAACGAACTCGCAATACTCGATTCAGTGGTCTCCCGTATAGGAGTCGCTGGAGTTATTCTGTCAGTCTCTCCTTCTATTACGTTCTGAATCTGACTTGTGCTTTCTGTCTCCGGGACTGTATCCCAGCGTACGAAGAGCGGAGATGGACGAACAGACTGTTGTCGCTCAGGGGATGTGACGCGCGAATTCTGAAGACCTGAAACACTGGAGCTGGAGTCTGAGTTCTGTCGACCCCTTCGTAGCCGGCCGCGTCTTTTCTTCTGAGTTCGGCAGCTCTCTCTCTCCCTTTTTCTCTTCCCAAGCCTCAATTGCAGCTTCGTTCGCACACTCTTTCGGTTCCTATTTGAGACGGACTATGATTAGCACTCAGAGGTTGGAAAAGGTACGTGTTATATAGATTAAGGAAATGCTGCGGGGGGCGTGTCTGTTCCAATCTGTAGTGGAGCAGCAGTTGCAGCCTACCCAAGTTGGTGAATACGGCCCCTCCTAGTCGATCAGGTATTTCGTTCCTCTCTCGTCGAGGATGCAATTGATAAAATATTCTTCGTCGCCAATTACAATGGCTTCTTCTTCTTCTTCTTCTTCTTCTTCTTCTTCTTCTTCTTCTTCTTCTGTATCAGATAAATGGACGCTATCGTCTCGCTTTCGCTTAGTAGGTGGGTTGTTTGAAGTGGTATACGCCGTCGACGAGGCCTTACGCTTGCGCCCCATTATGCGCGTCGGGTGAGAGTTCGGAGAGTGGCGTGGTCCATGTTGAGAGAAGAGGAAGACCAAGAGAGACAAAATAAGGTTGTATCAGGACTTCCATAGGCTCCTCTCAATAGAGAGGTGTGAATAGCCTGGAAGAATGAGTTATGATGGCGACAATGAAGAGGTCGAAGTGAAGCATCCACCTGCGAGTTGAGGCGGGCGCGGCGGATGATCGCCCGCACGTGATAACCTTGATTGTGGTCTGTCGATGACCCACGGACGCGTCTTTATCCTTCCAACGGCTTGGCTGAGCATAAGTTTGAATGGATCCGGTTGTTGAAGATATACACTTTTTCGTTTGTCATACATTTTGTCTATCTGCTATCTACGTGAAAGCGTTACTATGTCTCCTAGTATCGAAGCACATGCAGGTACTATGTACAGTGCTGTGGAGATCATTAACCTATGACCCATTCCGCTCCTGCTCCCTTTTCCATGCCTCGAAATCGAACCCAATATCTTCAAGGGTCCGAATAGAATAGCGTTGCTCTCCTTTACTCAAAAATGCCTTCTTGATTTCTGGAAAACGCTCTCGCATCCACCTTTCCTTCTCCCCCCACCAAGCTCCAAGCTTACCCCTCCCATCGTTTTCCAGTCCAGGCTGCGGCTTAGCCGCCGCCGCCCAGTCATGTAGGAAATTAAGATAGTCAGCGTCCCTGGGAAAGGGCAGAACGTGGAACGCTTTTCCTGCTCCTTTCTCGGCAATAACAGAGTCTTCCCAGGCTCTCATCTCCGCTCTAGATGGTAGATCCAACCGTCCGGACCAGACACGGGCAAAGACAGCAGCCTGGTTCTCGGATATAGGGAATGGGATAACTTTCTGCACCAGTGCAGGAAACACGATGGTGGGACGGTCTATATAGAAGATGTGTTGGTAGACATTCAGCGTCCTGGTCCCGTCTTGGACGACTGGAGGATCAAGGGAGGACAGAAACGGATAAGAGTAGAGGTAGCCAGTGCAGAAGAGAATGGCGTCGATATTCTCCTCTATCCTACCGTCGGCAAATCGAACACCACGTTCGTGAGTGGTAGGCGATAAGAATTCCACTATCTCTGGACACTCAACCCTGTCCGTCGCCGGGCCAGGTGACAGGTAAGACTCCGATCTGGACGAACAAAGCAGAGGTTCTTCGCAAACGGCACATATCTGGGACCCGATGTCGATTCCTGAGGCCGAATTTCCCACGACAATGACCTTCTTTCCACGGAAAGGTTCAGGGGAGTCGTAAAATTTGGAATGGGATATCACTCCAGGATATGCTTTAGACCATGCTTCGATCCCATCGATGGCCGGCACATAAGGAATATTATAGTGGCCATTGGCGACAACCACGGCGTCGTAGCTGCCTGTCTCCTTCAGACCAGTTTGAAGGTCTCTCCTGGTCACAGCCCATGTCGTTGAAGAAGAATCCTCGGGTTTGACATCCAGAATCTGATTCTCAAAGCGGATGAGATGATTGATATCTGCGGCATAGTCTTCCAGATACCTGATGACGGTATCAAATGTGGGGAAGAGCTGCGAATCAGAGGGAAAGGGTTTATCTGAATACTGCATCAGATCCTTGGGAATATTCGTCTCAAGTCCCCGGTAAAGAGGAGACAGGAAAGTTGCCGCCCGCGCCTTACCTGTCGAGTGCCATATGGGCTCGTCGACAGGCCGATGCGGGCTCAGCTGCGGGATCGGGGTGGCAAGGCCTATTTTGTCAGAGGCAGGGGAATAGTTCCATGTTCCTCCCACTTTACTCCGTTGTTCGAAGATATCGATCTTCTCGAAGCATTTCTCGGCAAGAAGGTACCTTGCTCGTCGATGTTAGCGGAGCAGAGCACGTAAACCTGAGAAGAGTCGCGATGGGATGAATGAAGGCCCACATACTTGGCCGCCGCAAGACCAGCCGGTCCAGCGCCGATAATTGCTATGCTACGAATTTTGCTTAAAGTTGTCATATTTCCTTCAACATACCAGAGTCTACTGGCAGCATGCAAGATACAAATTGAGGGGCTTGGGCGGTGGATGCACTAAATAGTTTAAAAGCACGCGAGCGGGACGGTTATCTTATCGAGCAACCGGCGCTGCGGTCATCGGCATCCCTTTCCGCCGACCGCGTCTCCACGGCTTGCTTAACACCACGCGCATAAACCACGATGAAGAAATACTATACAGTACGCTACCTGTCAAAAAAAAGAGAGATAGTAGAAATCAGTACAATGTATTAGAGAGTCATATAAGCACGGAATATACGTATATTACAGGTCGGACTTAGGGAGTTGGAGTTGGGACCAGTGTACCATACCCTATCAGATATGTATTTTGCTTCATGACTACCATCAAGGTCTCATGCTCATCAGCTGCGCAAATCACGAATAATTCTCCAAGAACTCCAGGTTCTTGGACAGTTTGTTCAATCCGAGAAGGTGGTATCCAGAAACAGACGACAAACTGACTTTTCTTCTGCCATTCTCCAGCTCATTTGGTGATACCTGGTGATATGCTTCGTAGATTCTACCGAGGAACAGCAATAACCTTCGGCAAGGGCAAGCTGATTATAAGGTCGGTTAAACCCAATGTGAGTGGCGGCGAGAGACTTAGATTTGGTCTGTCTAGCTCAGAAGTCAACGTGAAAACCACGCATCTTGGATCAACTTTATGCCTGTTACAAGAGACTATAACATGGTTAGACACGTGTTTGAATCAGAATAAAAGCGTAAATTGCATTTCATAAGGATTCCGGTGTAATGCAAAATGAAATAAGTAACACAAGCGTATCTAAAAGGGATGAGGCCCATGGGTTGGCGATCCTGGTAGGCAGATACGCTGGAGAGAAAAAGATCCATGGATGCTGTCCTAATATCAGAATCAGGATGACAGATTGAACCAGAAAAAGACGAGGAGCACTAGGGGTGCATGTGGATCGAAGAATATGAAGAAATTATTAATCTGACAAGATGACGCAGAGATAGACCGTCTCAACACTTTTCAAACTTAACAGTTCCTAACACACCAACATCTGCAGAAGTATGGGCTTTGTCACACGGTGCTGGCAAGATAATGGGCGTAATGCATTTCTAGCCATGTCTATTCTAACAACTCAATAAAATAGTTAGGCTGGTGAATGCGGAAGCGCAATGTCTTTGGGTCCTCAAATGTGTGTTTTTGAACGTTCTCATCGTCTTTACCAGGCCGTAAGATGGATGACATGAGCAGCGGATCATTAGCTCCAAATGAAATACTCTGTGGACATTTTTAGAATAGAGAAACGATCCTACAGATATTTGCAGGACATTCGGATCCCAAGGACCGTCAAATAATCTGCGACTTCATTCTCTTTGACATTCTGGACTTTGTTTTGGCCCGTGTCAGAATGATACGTCATGAAACGCCACCAATGAGAGGCAACGGCAGTTATGTATTGTAATATAACAACTCCGATACAACGAGGAACCTCTGAGCTGTGAACACGAGCTCGTGATGCAAGCAGACGAACCAACGTGCCGCGAGTCCCTATTGATGGATTCAGCTTTTGCTCCTGAGTGAACAGCTCACCTTTTGCCGCCAGCGATCCCTTCCCTTGAAACGGACCATGTTTTGTGCCGGGCACTGCTCCCTCCTCTCCGACTTGCCCACTCTGCGATAGAGCAATGTTCGCATCCGTCCTCATCCAGTAATCGCCATCATGGGATCCAATGACCAGTCTCCGCCCCCGGGGGCTCTCGCTCAGTCGATCCCTGTTCCCATCGCACAGCTTTCCCCGGCGCTAGAAAACGCAGGAGAACGGTCTGTTAACGCTGTCGTTACTCTGGTGTGGCCCTTTTCGTCTTCGAGCCGATCCCTCAGTCTCCTACTCGCGGAGCCGGACTTTCGTCTTCGACGCACCAACGGTCAGGTTAAGGCCACCTTTCACGGCTTCTGTGCAGAGGAGGTTGCTCATACACAGGTCGGAATTGGTGATAAAGTTGTTCTCAGTTTAGACGGTGTGGAATGGACCGATAACGAGGCAGCAAAAGCAACGCCTGGAAGGGGGATAGCATGGGATCTACACTTTGAGAACCGTGTAGTCATAGAGGTATTTATGCTTATTTCTCGCAGGTACCGTGCGGTAACTAAATGTTTTATCCAGATATCTCGAGATTCTCGGCATCTAGCGACAGTGAAAGTCGATCGCCCAGCGTCTCCACGGGAGGAGAAGGAAGCCGCGTTAGTGGCGCCAGCCACACCAGCACCAGTCGGAATCGCTGTTGAAGAAGATGGAGCGTTCGCAGAATCAAATAAATGGGCTTCTCCTGCTTTCCTACGGTCCACTCGGTCGTCTTTGGGCCCCCTCGCTGACTCTGCGTTCGACCCATTCGCGGAGGAAGATGGCTACATACCGGGCAGAGGGAGAAAGCGGCCTAGATTCAGCATGCGCAGCAACGAGTGGCGACTTGTCGATGAACCTGCAAGTCCTTCAGAGTATCAGAGCGCCTGGAACCAGACAGAGGAACTTGAGATGGAAGATGAGGAGCAGGAGGAACCTGAAGCGACAGAGCAAGAAACTGAGAAAATGGACATGACCAATAGTGTGGAGCTTAACGGGGACATGAAGGAAACAACAACTCCAGAGCATGCAACGGATAAGGAGAATCTTGCACGTCCCACGATATTGGTTGAAGGTTCTATCCCAGCAAGTGCAGAAGTTCAAGATTCCACGAAGGTTATCAAAGAATTTGGTCCAGAGCATCCAGTCGAGCATGCTGAACAAATATTGGAAGAGCAGGCTCATCAACCTCTCCAACCAGAGACAGTTGAAATCGTGACGCCGGAAATCGTGACATCGCACGATAATGTGGATAGGCAGATCCCTACAGACCATATCTCTCGCCGTCCTACAGATACTCCCCGTCTACTTCCGCTTCCATCTCCAGGCCTTCCCGTTCCTTCTCCATTGATGACAACGCCACCTGGCCCCCATGGATATTTTCCCGGGGCACCCACTGCTGAGCAAAATCAAAACATTCCTTCGCGCTCGACGAGCAAGCCAGAAGACATCGCAACGACGGAGGAAATCGCCGTGTTCGAGGAACAGACGCATGGCGTGCCACAGAAAGCAGCTGAGAGAGTCCCGGCGGATCCTGGGAGGGATGCAGCGAGCATGGAGGCCGATGTGGGAGACTCCGCGCGACTGGAAACTGAGCCTGGTGTTGCTTCTCAGGTTTCCGGTTTTACTGCAACTAACGAAGGATTGAAATTGCCGTCAAACATTCAACCGGAAGGGCCGTCGGTATCCATGGTGAGCACAGAGGTCCATGGATATGATGTTGCCAGCGAAAAGGCTGCAGAAACTCTAGAGGAACTACGGAAGGAAGAAGAGAAGGAGGAAGATGAGGAGAACAAAGAAGTGGAGGAGGAAGTGGAAGAAATGGAGCGGGAAATACAGGAGGTAGAGGAAGATGTAGAGGAAGTGGAAGGAGAAATAGAAGAAGTGGAGGAGGAAGTAAAAGAGATGGAGGAAGAATTAGGCGAAGATGAGGAAATGGAAGGAGAAGAGCAGGAGGGGGAGGGAGAGGAAGAAGAAAACGAAGAGGATGAGGAGGAGATGCCAGCATGTCAGATACCTTCCGTCTCAGAAGAACCAAAGCACGGTGCTAAGGTAGTAATCGTCGAAGACGATGCTGAAGGGGAGATCGAAGAACAGAAAGAGAAGGAGGACGAGCTCAGAGAAAGAGAAGATGAAAATAGCGAGCACGAAAGAGAGATGACGACTAGGAGATACGATCCGAGTGACATGTCGGAAGACGAGGATGAAGAAGAGGACCAAGATGAAGAACTTGGTGCTGAAGAAGAGTATGGAGAAGACTACGACACGGAACACGTCTACGAAGAAGAATATGAAGGATATTCCGAGTCTGAATCCGAGTCAGAAGATGAGAATTATCCGACAAGACCGCAAGGACCGCCTCCACAAAGGACTGTACATCCGGAAGTCATCGTTCTGGATAGCGACAGCGATGATGAGCCCCTTGATGCAACTCAAGCGCCTCAATCTATCCAACCGAAGAAAGACAGCGTTAGTCCTCGGCGGGAGCCGCAGATATTGGAGCAGGAGGCTCAACTGCTCGAATCTGAAGTGTCGGATGAAGAGGCTGATGATGGCGATAAAGACGAAGATTTGTCTGACGACGACAGGCAATGGGAAGAGATTGTCGAATCTGAGAATGAGGATATCGCTGAGGGCAAGCTTGATCGCGAACCAGAGAGAGTTAAACTCGAGCATGGCGACCGGGTAAACGTCTCGGAAGCAAAAGGAGAGGAGCCTCAGGGACTTGTCAGCCGTAGTAGAAGTCTTTCATCCGCTCCGACTGAAGATGAAGTTCACCTGGATCAAAAACGCACATCTCAATCTAGGGAGTCTGAGATAGATCCAGAATTGCTCCAAGCCGGAGCCACTTCGGGAGGCGTTCCCTCAGGCGTGGACCGTGAGGGCAGCGAAGATTATCATATGGAGGATCGGTCATCTCAATCACAACCTTTGTCTGATTGGGATCGACAAGTTGAGCCCGGTCTCTTATTTGATGGGGCAAGGTCTCCGCGTCCTGACGATCAAACCCAGAGCCACCTCTTGAAGCCACGGAATCAACTCATTACGCCAAATGCTTCTCAGGGGACAGATATTAGCTTCGAGAGACTGACAAAGCATACAGTGGCGGAAACATCGATTCCAACGCCACGTGAGACGCAGGAAGTTATCATTGAGTCATCGCTACAAGCTCCAACAGCGTCGTTTGAACTGGCATCCCTTGCCGAAACGGAGGCCGATGAGAGGAATATTTTAAGGCAAGAAAGTATTCCTAGCCCATTCCATCAGCGTACAGTGAGCTCCCAAACCCCCCCAGCACGACCTGAGACTACGGAGTCGACTTCTCCTGTCCCAGAGAAGGAAGAACTACACATCGAGAAACGTCTCGACGTTCAGGAAAGCATCGAAGACGAAGTTGTCCCCGAAGATCAGTCTCTACTCGAAAGCGATGGCACTGAAACTCCAAAGCTTCCTCCATCTCAGCCAAACCGTCACGCCTATGGTCTGCGAAGCCGGCTTTCTTACTTTGCTCCGCTTGCTACCCTCATTGACCACTTCAACATCTTAACGGATACAATCTCGGTTGTCGTTGAAACGTTCCCACCAGTCCGCGCCAGAAATAGCCCCAAAGAGTATTTTCTGACGCTGCAGCTCACCGATCCATCCATGGCTGGCACCACGCTCCCTGCACAAATCTTCCGACCTTTCAAGTCCGTTCTCCCTTCCGCCAAAGAAGGTGACGTGATTCTCCTTCGCAATTTCAAAGTAAAGAGCTTCAACCACTCCATGACGCTTCTCAGCTCGGAAAGTAGCGCGTGGGCGGTATTCCACGGAGAAGGCGATGATGCCGTTGTGACGGGCCCGCCAGTTGAATATGGCGTTGAGGAACGCGCTTATGCCAAGGGCCTGCAGGAGTGGTACCGTGAAGATGGCGCGGCAATGGTCGCGGACCATAGGCTTCAACTGTCTGTCGACCGGGACAACGTGGACGCTACTCCATCGAGTAGTGCGCCTCCCAGCGAGGCCGGAAGTATCGATTCTGGGATGCGCGCAGAGTCGACTGCATCGGCCCGGAGCTCCCGACGCGGTCGAAGATCTCACCACAGGAGAATTACAATCCACGAGTTGAGGGATGGGACAAAATACATGGAGGTTGGATCTCCATCTGATAAGGAGAGTATACACGAGCTGAGGGATGGGACTATATATGCGAACCTCTGAACTCGAGCTCGAAAACATTCAAGACTAGATTGATTTTTCTTGTGGAGTATGATGCTATTGTCTGGATTGTGAAATACACGGTGCAGCTGGCTAGTGTTCATATGTGCAGCTACCAGGAAACGAGTTTCCTTCGTGTATAAAAGTCGTTTCATTTCGCATAATTGGATGGGAATTATACCATTAGCGTAATGTCTCTCTTCTGGCTTGAGAACAGATTGAATCTTCTTTTGGATGATCCCAAGCATGTTAGGGGAAGTAAAAAAGAGAAGCATCGCGCGGCGTCTATATCCTGAAGCCCTGCCTCTACCATAATCCATTATGTCCTGACCCAACTTCAAGGTATACGAGTATCAGAAGACAATTGGCAAACATTAGGCTAGCGGTCAAGAGCATACTACTACCCCCGTTAGCAGAGCGAATCGAAGGAAATGAAACTGCAGTCGGAATGTCGAGACGGGGCAAGCATCAGACTTTGCCTTTCACCTCAAGCTCAACCAGCATCCTGCAAAGAGCAGGAGTGTAGGCAGCGGTTGAGCCCCTCGGCTTACCAGAGCTAAGGTATCTTCATAGCGACACAAGGCGACAGCGCCGGGATGAAGCCGATGGAATCCACATACCCATAAGAATTATAGCCCCCGCGCTGCCCAACTCCTGCAGAAAACTCAATAGGATCCTCAAGATCCTACAACAATGTCGCTACACCGGATAAAAAAAAATGTCCCGGACCTCAGGTCATCACCGCATCATGGTAGCTGGAGAGCCCTCGTGATGATGGTTTTAGATGCGGGTTCGTAAACCATAAGATCAATCTCGACACACACATCGGAATCACCAGAGCGTGGAGGATCAGTAAAAGCAGCTGGCGATGATTTGAGTAGGTGGTCTTGGGTTTGTAAATCGGAAGAAAGAAGAAAAGGAAAAGAGGCGAGGAAGATCGGGCGGGAAAAAAGAGACTTGTGGGTGGAGCCGCAGGGCTTGGCGCGCGGCTGTGGTGATTGGCCGGAAGGGACGAAGCTGAAGGCGAAGGGCGAACGAGACGCAGAGCCAGAAACGCTATGTTCTGCCCTACTTCCTCAGACAACATCCGCCAAAAGCATTCCTCGTCCCCTCCTTCACCACGACCATTCCGCCTTTTTCTCTTGCTGATACCCTCTGAGCGACCTCCGCCTGCGTCCCGCGTCTCCTGTTACCCGTGTTTGACCTGCCCTTGACCCGCCTGGTTCCTCCCTGCCTGATGACTGCTCTTTTTTTGAGCAGTCCTTGCCGCTATCTCGATGGATAACGCAAATCTGTGGACGCGGAGATCGAAGTAAGTATTTCTGGCTTGGTTTCTTTTATTCCTCTCTTTCCTCTCTATCTAACGCCAGTGGTGATTGCAGCTCCAGCAAACTGTCCCTTTCTACAGACAGCAAAGAGGGCGGTGCCAAAGTCGATCTTCCCCGCAGTCACACATCGAAGCGCTTCGGACCCGACAGCGCCCACGGGCGCTCTAATCCCTTCAACGCGATTTCTCCCCTATCTACCGGCGTATCCTCTCCCTCCACTAGCGCCTCGTCCGCGTTTGGCCTGGGCTCCGGCGCATTCGCTTCCTTCGGCTCTTCGGCGAAGACACCGAAGACCCCCGGTAGCACACTCGAGTCGAGCTCCTCGAAAGGGTCGACCGACAAGCGGGACTCGCAGAGCGAGCAGGAGGGGACGACCACAGAAGGAGTCAAGTCGAAGGGCTCCGTATCCTCACTGAAGGAGCATCCTTTGAAGACTACCTGGGTCGTCTGGTACCGCCCACCTACGCCGAAATATTCCGACTACGAAAAGTCCACGATTGCGCTTGCATCAATATCCTCGGTCGAGAGCTTCTGGACCATTTACTCTCACCTGAAGAGACCATCGCTTCTCCCTACGGTCTCGGATTACCACATTTTTAAGAAGGGCATCCGTCCGGTTTGGGAGGATGAGGCGAACAAAAGGGGTGGAAAATGGATTGTTAGATTGAAGAAGGGGGTGGCTGATCGCTACTGGGAGGACCTTCTCCTCGCAATGGTGGGCGATCAGTTCGCAGAAGCGGGCGACGAGGTCTGCGGAGCCGTCCTCAGCGTGCGAAGTGGCGAGGACGTGTTGAGTGTCTGGACGAGAATTGATGGTGGACGCAACATCAAGATTAGGTATGGTTTTTTCGCACGTTCCATCATGTGTCCTCGGCTCTCTTGCTAATACGGCACAGGGAAACGATCAAGCGCTTGCTTGCATTCCCCGCAGACACTAACATCGTCTGGAAGAGCCACGATGACAGCATCGCGCAGCGCTCTGCCATCGACCAAGCTCGTCAGGAGAAGGCCGCGGGAAATGCTGGCCATCACCATCACCACCACCATGGGACCGATCGACGGAGGGGTAATGCCAATGATGACTCTACGGGGGATAAGGGAAAAGGGGCGGCGTCTTGAAGCGATTATGTGAGCCTGTGTATGGCCCTGTATAGTAAAAATCCTATTGGCATGCGTTCTATGTTGGTTCTGGGCTGGGGGCTTGGGCGAATCCTACGGCTGCTTTTTAGTTAATGCCAGATGTCATGCAAGGAAAAAAAATTCTGATGAGAGGTGGCCTGTCACCTAGCTTATGTCTTCATTTTATGTTTAAGCAATGGCTACAATTTATGGGCAACTCTCTGCCTTCTTGCAAAATAATACGTAGATTCGTACGTAAGATGCACTGTGCCTGTTAGCAAGGATGTACTACTGTACCTAGGGGCGGGATGTACGCGGGCGGATGTGTTGGCACGCCCACATCAGCGGTGGCAGAAACAGACCGCTTTCTCGCCGCCTGGGGAGTGCCATCATGATGCAGTGCGCTCCACACTCGTCGCATGTGCAAACGCAGCATGCCCCTCTTGTGATCCAATGTACCTCCTGATGAATACATACATTTTTCTGGGCATCTCTCGCATCATCTCTCCCGTTGGACATCTGCCCGCAGGCATTCAGACCCTGCGTCAAGCCTTGTTCACCCTCCCCAAGCCCATGCTAACTCCGACCTGGCGCGGCCGGCCCAGACGTCCGGTGTGAGGAATAGCGATTTGCCCTCCTGGTCTTCGGTATATATAAACATTGAAGATCCAGGGCGGTCCTCCCATGTAAGACCTTTGTCTTCGTGCCCCTTTCTCCCTTTCCCCTTTTGCACCCATGCCACCTGTGCCCTTTGCATTTTTTTTTCGCGCAGTCCTGGAGGCTCACTTGGATCGCTACAGTTGGACCGCGACTATGCCCAGAGACTTCGACCTGCTCGCGAATATCGATCAGTACGTCTATTTCCAGACCAGACCGATTCTCAATCCGCTTACAGGAGGAATCGTCTGTACACATAACTACAGCAAGGTAGACCTTCGGCGTCTGGTACTGACTCGCCGTGTCCCAGTTTTGCGGCAGGAGACCAGATGCTCAGCAAGCACAAGCACCGGCGCGTGGAGTCTCAGGACGACGAGCGGAGGCTACTTCCGACTTATAGCACTTATGGGTATGTGGCATATAAGGATATATTGCTGGGTAACTGCGGGACTCATGTGGGTTATCTTAGGAGTAACGCGGACGAGGTGAAGATTATACCTGGCCAAACTGTCAAACCGTTGGGAAGACCTGCGCTTAAGGTACGCAGCAAAAGAGTTATTTATTGGACCCCGTCTAATAAGCATCTTCTACAGCCGTACTCCCCGTACCGGCCTGTTGATACTATATCCAAGTTCCGAGAAAGTGGACCGGTTCGTTCCCACGGCAGATCCAAGCAGCACGGTGCCTTTTCAAATCATATTACTCCTCGTATTTCCCGTGCAGAGGTAGCTGAAAGCTACGAGGTTGGAAGACCGGCCAAGCGCCAGCGTCGGGAGGGCCCGGCAGCAGGGATCATTAACCTAGTAGAGGACGACGAGGTAGAGCTTCAAAACTCCCCTGCTAGGACTTCTGCCCCTGCTCAACGCGCATCCCAGCTTTCGTCAACATCCAGCCAACCTTCGACACGAGCGGAGAAGTCACGAAACAGCCGACATCAAATCGACGAGTTCCGGCAGGTTGAGAAGACGATGGGAAGTCATCGGCTTCAATGCAGTCCTCAACGTGGCTCTAGTAAGAAATATTGTCCTGTCGCTGATGAAGATCAAGAAGGCTGGGTCACGCAGACCGTGAGGAAGCAGAAACCCTCTCTAGCATCAAATTCCAGTGACAGGCAGCTTGAGGCCGAAGGACCGAAAAACAGTGTGAAGCAAGAAATCCTCCAAAGCGTCGAGATCCCGGCCCATTCTCGTGAGCAGCGAAGTCCAACTCTGCAAAGACAATTCATTCCAATGGATGGCAGGCGGCGCACGTCTGATACGCGGGAAAGCCCGGATGAATTACAGGGGGGTGTGACCGTCCAGCGAGCGCCAACCTCCTTGACCGCAGTACGTAAAAAAGATGTCAATTCCGACTCTCGATCCACGTCCCAGGCCGAAGGGGATGTTCGTCGACAACCGTCACCGCGCGATATTCGACCAACGGATTTTGTGAGTGAATCCCGGCAAGGACCAGGGAGGCCAAATCGCAAAAGCCAGAAGGAAGAAAAGGGAACCACTCATAAACGGTTATTTGAAGCAAATTTCTTCCGGTTCGGAGCTGTTGAGTGTAGCTCCTCTAATGGACAGGCTCTTGAAGTCGCCATCGATAACGTCCGTGGCACTATTGGGCTGGAAGGCGCTCGTCTTAATACAGCTAACGATGTGAACATCTCCCTACAAAAGATTTTCTCCGTGCTTCGAGGGCAGGACGAGAGTCGCAAGATTCAAGTGCGGTTTTCGAAAGCAGAAGGAATGGACGACAAAATGGATATTGAGCTATCCTCGGCAAAGGAGAAAGAGAATCTGTGTTCTGTTCTTGTCAAACGAAACGTAAAGTTTCAGGATAAGCCGAGGTATGGTCCTACGTCATTGCAGCTGAGATCTCTATGGCTCACACTGTTCCAGTGAATGGATGGACAAACTCTTTGCAAACAATGAGAGGAACGCGTCTCGCCAGGTCAATGCCCCCAAGCGTCCCAGCACCGAGGCTCTTCAGGATTCCGCTCCGGAGCCTAAACCCGAACCGGTAAAACGACAAAAGCTTTCGGCTTCCCTCCAGGACGGTGACGGGAATGTCAACTGCGACGCTGCCACGATCCTTAAGCGACCTGCCCGGCGTCCAGCCAACACCTCAAGCGACGATCACACCCAGACAGAGGAACCTAACCCAGATACCCACAGTCACCCTGCCAGAAACGAATCTGATCAGGGCGTTGAGATTCCTGTCAAGAAGTTCACCCCTGTTTCAAACATGCGGGAAACGCGATCGAAATCACGGCGTGAATTGACAGAACTTATCAGGTCGGTGAACTGTGACTTCCCTTTTTTAGCTGACGTCAATTAACATGCTGTGGTAGAGATGACGATGCAGAACAGCCTCCGCAATCCGCGTCCAATGATAAGCTACCAAAACTGGCGAGGTTAGTAAATGTACCTGTGCTTATGGTGCTTGGTGCTGACCCTCTGACAGGTCGATCGTGTATCCTCGTGTGGGGAAGAGGAAAGCAGAAGTCGATGCCCATGATTTTGAACGACTTCGCGATGGGGAATTCTTGAACGATAACCTAATAGGATTTTACCTACGCTTTCTTGAGCATCATTTGGAACGTACCAATCAAACCGTTGCCAAGAGAGTCTACTTCTTCAATTCTTACTTCTTTGCTACATTAACAAATACGCCCAGAGGCAAGCGTGGGATTAACTATGAAGGCGTTCAGAAGTGGACAAGGACAGTCGATATTTTTAGCTATGATTATATCGTGGTTCCCATCAATGAAAGTGCGCATTGGTACGTTGCTATAATATGCAACTTGCCAAGCCTAGGACGCATGTTGGAAGATAGCCCTGAGTTTGAAGGGTTTCCTGACGACGAGAAAGAAGACGTTTCGAATGAAGCGAAGACCGTGGAGACACTGGAGATTTTGGAGACTCCTGAAGCCGTCACTGAGGACGAGGCTGTCAAGAAACCGGAGACGGGAGGCGAACTAGATTCGGAGGCTGATAAGGCTCGCGAATCTTTTGCTTCAATGACCTTATCTGACAATGCGGAGGTCGATGTAGCAGGTCAGACAGACCGGCCGACCGAGGTGGCACAGGAAGCTGATGATGATTGGCCTGAGGGAGAAGAAAATCCAACATCTTCTCCTCTAAGGTTCTCGAGCTCGGCCGGCAAATCCTGCACTTCTGAGAAAGACGATGCCAAGAGAGGGGCCCAGCAGCAAAAAGAAGCGTATTGTGGTCCGAAGAACAAGAAACAGAAAAGAAAAGCCAAGCCTACTCCGCAGAAATACGATACCGAGCAGCCAATCATCATTACCTTTGATTCTCTGGATCTAGCCCGCTCGCCGACCATCAAGATCCTCCGCGAGTACCTTCAGGAAGAAGGGAAGTCGAAACGTGCGCTGCAGATCGATACCAAGCTGATAAAGGGGATGACTGCTCGCGAGATACCACTGCAACCGAATTTCTCGGATTGTGGCTTGTATTTGCTCGCATACCTCGAGAAATTTGTGCAGGACCCAGACCAGTTCATTGGAAAGCTCCTTCGGAGGGAGATGAAGAAGGAGGACTGGCCTCCTCTGAAATCTGGCCTCCTCCGGCGCCGCCTTCGCAGGTTCCTTCAAGATCTGTTGGAGGAGCAGGAGAAGATTAAGCGCAATGAGGCCAGCGAAGAGAATATCATGGCTGACCAGAAGCCGATATCATATCTACTTGGACCCGCAGAAGCGAGCCGGTTTGCCAAATGTGAGGAGGATCAGAATCAAAAGCAGTCGAAACCCGACAAGTTCGAGAAGAAGCCTGCAATTGAAGAGTCTCAGGCTGAGAGGAGCGACCCAGCGACTCCGCGTGATAAATCGCCTTCCGGTGAGCGTCCAATGTCAGATCCTGAGTCGCGACAGGCCCCGGTCACGAAGACCGAAATCCCCTCAAGCCGGCCTGAGGATGTCAGAAGCCCAGCAACCGAAACAGGACGATCTTCAGCGAAGCAGCCGAGCCCTTCGTCCAAGGAACCTATTCCAAATCTGGATGGTGTTATGGAAACAGAGCAACCGAAATCTGCGGGACTGTCGTCGCCTAGACTCACCCGCGGTGTACAAGCCGAAAAAGCCTCGAAATCGCTGATTGTCGTGGAAGATGAAAAACCTGAAGACCAGTTCGGCAGGGAGCTGCGAGAGTTCGTTCGCGAAGAAGCAGAGCCCCGAAAAGAGACGACTGGAAGGATAGCAGTGGAGATACAGGTCCCTGGAACACCCCCTCCTGGTAAACGCTCTGTGGCGATACAGGACAGCCCACGGAGAAGTCCGCGGCAGGGCAGGCAGAAAACCAAGGAAAAGCCGGACAGTCCAGAAGTTCTTGAATGATCATTTGTGAATGGTTTGACCTATTCAAATTAAGATCGCGGAGTTGATCTTGCATGATAAAGCAAAAAAGTAATTATTTCCTTTGTTTTGTTAACCTGTTGGAGGCGTCTGTAAAATTTGCATTTGACATTGGGAATTTTACACGGGTGTTCTGAATGGCTTTGGATGGGGCGGGATGGTTCAATGCAAATTGACCTAAAATGGGTTGTTGACTATGATACCACTGTTGCGGATTAGTGACTTTGTTCAATAAAAATCCATTATTTCTTTATGTCTCGGGTGCGGATATTATTAGGTAGGGCTAGGTAGCTTCAGTATCAGACTATCAATACCCCATTGTACCTAGATACTCCCGGATCCTCCCATCACAGCTCACCACTCACTCTCATCCGCATCCACCCACCACCTCATCTTCTCCCTCTTGAACGTCTCAAAATCCCACTCCCCATCCTCCAGGTTCTCCTGCCCCCCGATCCACACATACGTCAACGCATCCACCTCGTCCCCCTCATCCGCGATCTCCGCCCCCGCGGCATCCAACACGTCCCGGATATGCTGCTCCCCCTTCTTCCCGATACTCTCCTCGCGCCGCCCGCCCAGACCCACGGCCTCCCGGAGCGTGCGGACCCGGACGGGCCGCTTCTCGTATTCGGACCCCTCGAAGAGGTCGAGGCGGTAGAGGTCGCCGTCGGTGAGGCCCGTGACGAGGGTGCCGAGGACATAAGGGTGTGGGTCGGAGGTCTGTTTGGTGTTGGTGGGGTCTGACTCTGTTGTTTCTGTGGAGGATGTGGTGGTGGAGTGGGCGGGGATGATGGCGGGGTAGTCGGCGCCGCGGACGCGGTGTCGGCGGTAGCCGTGCAGGATGGCCGGTTTGATCTTCAGCATGGCTTTCTGCCAGGCTTCCGGGTCGGGGCGGCCGTGGCAAACGCGGTGGAGGATCTGGGGGGCCATGAGGGTGCCTGTTTTTGTTTATTTGTTTGGCGATGAATTAGTTGATATGCTTATGCTTATTCTTGTGCGCGTGTAACGAGAGAAATCAGGCCTCAATTGTAGAGCCGGTGTAGAAATACAGTGCAAGATGTAGAATAGTATGCACCTACCATAGAAGAAGAGCGTATGATCGCCCATTGTCTTTGATTCCGCGGGAGATGTCGGATGTAATTAGAAGTCCTATCTATGCCGAGGGGCAAGCACTCGAAAGCGGAAAAGAGAGCTTTTCTGCGATCGGATGATCCAATTGGTTATAAATTGAACACAAAAAAGACAACGCAAGTGATAGGTTTCGACAAGATGACAACAGAACGCTCCGGTCGCAGATCCCGCCGTTCTGCGCGAATAAGTTGTATAGACCTCGAGAGAGGTGGGCTGGAAGTGACGCCCTTATCGATAAGCTTGTGTCTGTTTGCTCTGTTTGCGCGGGCTGCGGCACCAGCCACCGAGGGTCCAGGCACGGCTGTGGCTTCGTGTCCTTCCCCAGACTTCAGGCCAGGTCGATCAGAAAGCTCTCAGCTTTCCTCTCCTCTTACCCTTTCTTCTCTCTCAAGACAAGAAATTAACAAGCAGAACGGGGTCTGGCCTGACCCGGCTGCTGCTGTGTCACGATGCACTCATCCCTGAACCGCGCCCAGGCCGTCTTCGGCTTCTTCACCACCGTGGCCTTCTTCGTCGCCGCCCTGGCTGCGCTCTCGGTGCTGCTGCACCCGGCTGACGATGTCACGAGCAGCGTGGAGTTGAAGAATGTGCAGGTGTATGTTATTCCATTGCCCAATGACCGAATCCTCCGATGGAGATTTATCAGTGGTGGAGCTTTGAAAAGCTAATCCAACGAGCAGGATCAAAGGCCGGCCGCACTACTACTCGACCAAGAAGGAGGAATATGCGCGGATCCAGTTTGATCTGGATGCTGGTATGTAATCTGATTCCATTCTCACTTTCTTTCTGTCTCCAGAACGAACACCCAATTTCCCGACGACGCAGCTCGCCGTACATGTACATATGACGCTAATTGTATTCGATATCTACAGACCTCTCCCCCCTCTTCAACTGGAACACGAAACAACTCTTCGTCTACGTCCTAGCCTCCTACCCCTCTTCGTCCTCCAAAGGGAACGCCACCGTCAACTCCGAATCCATCATCTGGGACACCATCATTCCCGCCCCGGAGTCCCCATACTCCCTAGCCTCCCTGCGCGAGCGCTTCTTCCCGGCCTCAACAAAGTCATCCGTTTCTTCCAACAGAAACAAAGCTTCCTCTAAGAACCGCAAGCCATCGACGAAGAACAACCGCCCCGGCGTCCTCCGCCTCCGGAACCAGAAGCCCAAGTACCAGATTACCGATATCACGGGGAAGATGGCCGAGCGGGGCAACGCGACGCTCATCGTTGGCTGGAACGTCCAGCCGTGGGTGGGTGCGCTCTGGTGGAGTCCTGGCACGGGGGCGGTGCCTCGGACGACTGGGCAGGCGGGGAGAAGCAAGGCGTTTGATTTCCCTGCGTTGAAGGGGAGTAACAGGCCTGATGCAGCAAAGGAGCATAAGGTTCAGGAATCTTGATGGGACTTGTGGCCAAAGCATATCTAATTGAGTCGGAATCAAAAAGATATTTCTGGTCTCTGATTTTGAGATTATTATTATCTACCTGGGGATCTGTACTTGTTGAATATTATACCCGTTGCATCTTACACTGCCGTGCAGCCTGTACCAAATGCCATAGTTTTGCTTTGTTTTTCTATACGATATAGATCCCAAAGGAAAGTCTGGTTTCACTGACGATCTACACAAAATAATTCCCAACGAGCGAGAAAACAGAAAAAGCACAGATATTCTCAATTATCCTTGGACCATTCCATCCCGTCCACGACTGACGCCGTCCTCGCAAGCCGGTCAAACGAGTCAGTCTCAGTTGGACAATCTTCATTAAACCCTAAACGGCATCAATCATATCACAAACACATAAAAGATACAAAAAGCCAAAAGTCAACGCTTAATCGTACAAAGACCCTCAGGACTCAGACAAGAGTAAAACTAGAACGGCAATCAATCACGACGGAATCGTCCCATAATTCCTCTCCATGGTCGAGTGTCCACCGTTCTGGATCTGCTCCGAGTAAACGCCCGGTGCTTTTCGGCTCGCAGCGCGACCCTCTGCGGTCTGGGAGCGGCGTGTGTAGTAGACGTATTCGAGGTAGAAGGCGTGGACGTGGCCGGGGAAGTAGCTGTAAATAGATCAGGTAGGTAGTGTTAGTAAAGTGTGTAACACAGATTGATCGGACCGCTTTCTTTTTGCGGTGGGGTCAAGATATGGGACTTTTTTTCGTTAAAGAATAGAAGCATAGAAGGATAAGGCTCACCCTAGGATCGTGAGGAGGATATTGATGAAAAAGTCCACGCTGCAGCCGGAGATGATGAAGACGCCGACGGGAGGGACTAGATAATAGGTTAGGTAGCTGCGTTAGTGACCATAATTCCTTGTAAAGAAAGTGAAATTGACTGGGGAACCAAAATAAATCAATTGAAACAGAAAAAAACCCATTTCCTCATAAACAAAGCTTACCCGTGATTCTAAAAATATACAAGACCCAACCAAAAAGCAAAAGCGACAGCAAAAGAAAAAAGAAAAAAGAAAAAAGAAAAAAAATCAATACATACGCAACAAGGTAACAATAACCAGACACAGAATCGACCCCGTTTCCGCCATGATTGAACTGAATCCAATCCAATCCAATCCAATGAATTGAATCGAATCAACCAATCAATCAACAGATCAGATCAGAACCGATCTCAATCTCAATTAATTCGCAATAGTCACTCTCTCCCCACCCAGAGCTGCTTCCGCTACGACCGGAGCAGCTCGAGCTCGAGCTGAAGCTTGTGAGGCGTGCGCCTGGGCCTTCTGCTTCGTTGAGAAAACCGCCCAGCTAGGCTCCCAGCACGAGCAGAGGTAGCTCAGGAATATAATCGCAAAGTAGAGCACGAAGATGAGGTAGGGGACGTTGTCGTCGATCGGGGAGTTTAGGCGCTTCATGGGGAATTGTGGAGAGAGAGGGCCCGGGGCGGCAGGGGGTTTTGAAGGGGGTAAGATTAGGGTAGGGTGGTACAAGGGGGTACGGTTTAGATAGTATATACTACGTCAAAGTATCCAAGGGTGTCAGCCAGCCAGTGAGAGGAGAGGAATAAGCCTCTGAATGGACGGGGATCAAAGCGATCAAACAGCAGAAGAGTAGGGAATGGAGGAGAAAAGGAGTCATCAGCGAGGACGAAAGAAAATCACGGAACCCGCGGCAGCGACGCTTGGGTGACGTCATCTATACAAGGAGATTTATACAACTTCGGCTGTCCGTTTCCGGCCCTGTCACACCCACTTTGGGTTAGTGTGCACAGCCACCTGTGGACCGCGTGGCGTAGGGCTGAAGCATGGACTTTGAAGTATATTCCGGGTATACCTCAGGTATCTGTATAAGTGGACGTGACAGCCTTGGATCCGTACCGTATGCACGATCATTGTTCGTTTACTTTTGTTTTGACCCTTATTAAATAACATATCTACATGCAAACTTCCCTCCATTCGGAGCCGCAGACATCCCGCGGGGTCAAGGAAAACATCCTTTGATAATGCTTGGTGCGTTCAAAGGTAAAAACCTTGGCCAGGACATTGAAAGAACTCAGAGAAAGAATGAAGCACACAAATGAATGCAATTTCACAAGCAAATTGGACGAGGTGTGCTGGAAGTGTTAGACATGTCTGAAGTCAAGCATCAGTTTAAGTCCACAGTACTAGTAAAAATAGCGACACGTAAACACCGCAGGCTTTATTTATCGCTCACTTTGTCTCTACTTGTCTGCTTGCTCTAACGTTGCTGCTTCTTTGCGGACGATAGGGCTCAGCAATGGCGACTTGAGCGCAACATCGCTTGCTAGCTCCATCAACGACCTCTTGCCCAGGACGTCGAATACAGCCACGTCGGCTTTAGTCTCCCGATAGAGCCAGTTGCGCAGCTCAACAGCCGCCAATGAGTCGAAACCGTATGTTGCCATAAACTGGGTTGGGTCGATGCTTTCGACAGGAATCGCAAGCATGCTGGCAATCTTGGCGATCGTGGAGTCACAGACCACACTGGCCGCGTCAGCAAGTGTTTCAGCTGTTGGTAGGGCATCTCGCAGGCGGATGTTGGTGGTATTAGTCTGGATTTCTCTCGTCACTGCTCTATTCATCTGGAACAAGTGGGAAACCCTGGCATCGTGGAACCAGAATGGTGCATCGCTGCTGTCAGTTCCTTCACCTGTACCCGGAGTGACGAGCCTTGTGATAATCTGGCATGACTTGTGAGTTCGACGTGGCTCGAGGATAGCATGCTTGAGCATGGTTAGAAATTCCGCTTCTGAGAGGACAACAAAAAGAGAATGGTTCACGACGCGTGCGGCGTACTCCTGGTTCTCGGCCACAAAACCCACCGAAGCTATCGGACCAAGATCCAGCGTGACTATAGGTAGCCTCTTCGTGGCGCCATGGCGGGCAAACGCATCCTGGAAAGTAGAGCCAGCTGTATAATTTCCCTGACTCCATGTGCCCACAATCCCCGCTGACGATGATAGCATGACGAAGAAGTCCAGATCCATGTTAGCGAACAATGCGTACAGAATCTGAGTGCCTGTGACTTTTGGCCGGAGAGCGTCCTGGAACTTATCATAAGACATCGACCTAAATATGGAATCCTGCAAATTGTGTCAGTCCTTGAAACTCGTTCTGTTGATTTCTGGAGAGGAGCAGGGTCTCCTTACGTTAAGGACCATGCCGCCATGGATTATCCCCCGGATTGGTGGCATCAGACGTCTGCTACTTTCCATGACAGCAATGAGTTGAGAGAGATCGGAGAGATCACATTTGTGTACGGCGATGTTGGTACCGTCTTGCTTCAATTTTTCAACAAGAATTGCGGCCTCAGGTTTGTCTGCGCCAGACCGGGATACAAATATCAGATTCTTCGCACCATTTTCAACCATCCACGACGCGACAGATCGTCCTAATCCACCAAGCCCTCCAACAAGTAAATATGAGGCATCTTCCCTAAGACGGAAGGCATGTGTGGGCGTTGGAAGCACCTGCACCTGTCAGCAACCATGGAGACGTTGGAAACATGACTGGCCTATAGTCCCTCACCTTAACTTGTTCGTCAGATCCAGTGACGATTATAACCTTTCCGAGATGCGTTCTAGTCTGCATTGCTTGGAAAGCATCTTCAACTCGAGAGATGGGGTAAACATCGAATGGGCTGATATGGGTGATCACCTTCGTCCTAACTAATTCCATCACTCGAGCCATCAAGGCAGCTCCCAGTGGCTGTCGGTGGCGGAAGACAGCTTCTATATTGACGCTGAAGAACGTGACGTTCTTAATAAAGGAGCCCATTTCAAGCCTAGAATTGGACACCATGTCTTTCTTTCCTAATTCAACAAATCTCCCAAACATGGCGATACAGTTCCAGCTTTCGCGGAGAAGCTCGCCCGAAAGAGAATTTAGAATCACGTCGACTCCTTTGCCGTTGGTCATTCTTAGGACTCCATCTGCGAAAGAGACATCTCTGCTATCGAATATATGGTCTTCTGGTATTCCGTAGGTGTTCATAATAAAGTGCTTCTTTTGTAATGTCGAAGTCGTCACGAAGATCTCCGCTCCTATCCATTTCGAGAGCATGATGGCTGCTTGACCGATGCCACCAGCTGCAGAGTGGATAAGGATAGTTTCCCCTTTTTGTAGTCGTGCAGTGTCAACAATGGACAGGTATGCTGAGCAATGCGCAACCGGTAGAGATGCAGCCCCCTCGAAGGACATATCTTCCGGAATTAGCTGCACCTGGTTTCCTGGAACACGAACATAGCTGCTACAGGCGCCGAAGGTCCAAGTACAAACGCGATCCCCCGCCTTCAAGTAAGTAATATTTCTTCCAACCCTGGCTATAATGCCACTGCATTCACTGCCAAGGTAATTATCCACAAGTTGACCCATGGCTACCATTAGGTCGCGGAAGTTGAGTCCTGATGCTATAACCTTAATTTCGACTTCATCGTAAAGCAATTCTTCTCGTTGCATTGCAGGATCTTCAACAAACCGGAGAGTATCAAAAAGGCCCGGTATCCCCAGCTCAAGTTTCAGTGATCTCCCAGGCTGATCGAAAGATTGTAGTTCAGGCACAGGCTGTCGAGTTTCCCGCGCGATGAAATTGTTAGACGCAACGTCCTCCACAATGCGTGGTATCTTCACACGACCATCTCGTTCGCTGAATTCGAAGTCCGCTTTTCCAAACCCTTCAACATTCTGGAAAGCGGATCTGAAGACCTGTACAACAACTTCGGCTGCTCTTTTGTCTGACAACGGCTGTATAGCATCCAAATCAAGCGTCACGAATTTCTTACTCTGTTCCTCAGACCGAATAGTACGTAAAAGACCGCTGATAAGGCTGAGTTCCGGATTGATAGACTCTATAGTGGCGCCGCGGGTTAACCATAAGACTCCTTTGCTGGAATATATCATGCGGCGGATACTCTCGTAGGTCTCACGCTTAACATTGTAGAGCACAGGTTTTGACAACTCGTCGAGAAATATGCAAACTCTGTTTTCAAATATCTGTGGAGGGGATTCCAGGCCGCACAGAGCAGGCCTGGATCCGCTCAGAGCCTCAATTGACTCGATGATGTCATCCACAGACACTTGAACTCCAAAGAAGGTGTTAACTATCACACATTCTGGATAAGAAGGTTGCGTCTCTTCAACTGCTGTTGTGAGGATGGTGCTGTAACTATGGTCAATCTCGTCAGGAAAGTCTCGAAGGCAGATATCCAATCCTGAAAATGAAGTGCTTCTGAGGTTGACCTCCCACTCCACTTCATTGAGTGCCGGGCCAGACGTACGCCCCTCCTTGGCACCTGGTTTGACATCGTTAGAATCCATCAGGCTGACAGTAATGCAACCAAGCACTTACCCAGCCACCATCCTGGCAGATTTCCAAATATGACTGCAAGTCGAAGAGGCATGTGCGTGAGCTCCAACAGAATGAGCTTCCCACCTGGCCTTAGTAGCTTCCTAATATTGTGCAGGGTCTTTCTTATCTCCGACGTTGCATGCAAAACATTCGAGGCGATGATTAAGTCGTAGCTGCCTGCAGCAAAGCCCTGGATGTCTGGGGCACCCTCAATATCCAGTCGCTTGAAATCCATTAAAGAAGACCATTGTTCAAAGTTAACGCGTGCCCTTTCGAAGAATCCATATGAGATATCTGTGAAATCGTAATGTGAGAATCGAGGATATTTTTCTCCGTATCCACCTAGCATACGAAGAATGGGCAACGTAATTGCGCCAGTTCCAGCACCAACCTCTAAAATCTTCATGTCTGGCCGCTTATTAGCAAGTTTGTCTATTATCGCCGCTACCTGTTCGTAACAACGATCCATCCCAAAGGCTGTGCGATAAGCTTCGTAAAGAAGGTCTCCCTCCATCATCAATGCCAAGGGATCGATCTCTTTCCGCAGAATACGCGCTAGATTCTCTCCCACTCGACAGAGCAGTCGCCCTTCTGCACGGGAGTTTTCAGCAGCCCGGATTAGTCCCTGCTGCTCTTGCTCTGTCGCTGATATCCATTTTGATGTCTGGTGCGGCATTTCTCCTTTGGCCACCTTATCGCTTACACGCTTCATTGATTGATAGAATAGTTGGTGATGGGTTTGCATCTTCACAATTTCTGCAGGTTTGATTTCGCGGAGTGCCCGTTTCAGAAATAGAAAGGCGGTTGCCTCGAGTGTCGATATCACTGACGACAATTCCTCGTCGCGGTCCCAACTGGGGAAGATGTATTTCGCATCAGCAAAATTGATAAGGTCAATATCTTCGTCCCAGATCATGTTAAAGCATAATTTCCTTGGTTCTGTTTTGCCCGTAGATGCCGTATGAGGAATTGAAGAGCATCGGAGATCTTTCACCTCGATCAATGGCTTGGGGATGGAATCTTCATCTGCTAACACTGTAATGCTAGCAGTGGCATGCCCATATCCTTTCCAGGTCGCTGAAGATGCCACCTTCAACTTCTTACCCGGAATGTTCAATCCGCTATTAGAAATTGTCATATATTTGATGAAGGTAGGTACGAGTGGATTCTCCAGCTCGCGACCACCAGCGGTGAGAGCCGGGAATATTGTCTGAATAACCGAATCAAGGGTTGCAGGATGAAGAATATATGGATATTCGAATCTATGAGGCATAAACGTTGTTGTATCTGGGACGGAAATCAGGCCTAGAGAAATGTGTCCAGTCTTCGAACTTCGTAGGCTCACAAAATTTTGGAAAGCAGGACCATAGGATAGGCCAATATTATCGAGTCTCCCGTACATTTCCTTGATATTAATGGGATTTTCACACAACTGTTTATGAGTAGCAAAGACCTCATTAATAGCCAGCTCCTTGTGTCGTATTTCTCGATTGCTATCTACCTCTCCCGAGCTGCTTGGGGTTATCGCCGCGACACATCCACGACAGTGTTCGGTCCACACGTCCTCCCCTGATGTAGAGAAGAGACGGAATTCGTACCACTGATCAGACGATGCGACAGATGATGTACTCAGGGGCCTGAGTGTGAACGTAATTTCCACCCCTTCATTATTCTCGGGAACTGTTATGGCCTTGCTAAGGTTGATGTCGCGAAGTCTGAAACCAACCACCTGTACAGAAGCTCTCGTTGATGTTTGCTGCATCGCTTCAATGGCCATTGTTATCATGCCTGCTGCAGGGTATAGAATATTTTGCTGAACCTTATGATCCTTGACCCACGGCAGTTCGGATGTTCGAATGAAGCCCCGCCAGCGAGGCTCTATGGGATTGAAATCCGCCACTGGGGCCCCGAGAAGGTCATGTCGTGCATCCTTCCTGTGTCGATACGCATGACTAATACGAGATTCATGCCAGTATCGTGTTGAATGATTCCATGGATATGGAGGTAAGTCAACGACGGTCTGAGGTTGGAACCTGCTTGCTGGATTGTTGACCTGACGAAGGTCAATCAAGTAACCGTTTGCGAGGAGCTCACTGGCCATTCCATGTAGGCTATGTACGGCGTCACAATCCCGTACGAGGCAGGAACAGTAAGGTATTTTCGCATTTATTTGCTCTTTTCCGGCGTCGATATCACTGAGCGTCTGTTTGATAGGACTGGCCAAGGCCGAGTGTGGCCCAATCTCAATCAACATGTCTATGTTTAAACCGGCTCCCAAGATTTTCCTACCGTCTATTTTCGGACCCAATAATGTGCTCCGCAAAGCTGCCGAAAACAAAACAGGTGACACCAAATTTTGGACCCAGTATTCTTCTCCAAGTTGGCTTTTGTCAATCAGAGAGCCAGTTACAGAGGAATAGAACTGTACATCACCGCAGTTTTGTGCGTGCAGGGTTTTCAATAACTCCGAGTATTTGCATGCAACTTGCTTCATGTGATAGGAATGATAAGCAACATTTACCTTCAAGAGGCGGGAAAATACGGCCCGAGTCTGAAGAAGCCGTTCCAGCTCCAGTATGGCACAACTGTCTCCCGAGACCGTCACACTTTGAGGACTATTATAACACGCAATGTTCATTTTACCGACTGAAACCTGAGCAATGTACTTCTCAGTCTCTTCCGCAGACAAGCCAACTGCGATCATGCTGCCGTGATGATTTCTTAGAGCAGCCATCTGAGAGGAGAGCAGGCCTCTGTAGTATGCAGCCAGCATCGCCGACTCTAGCGATAAAGCACCAGCTGCATAAGCTGCTGCAATCTCACCACTTGAATGGCCGACCACTGCACTTGGTTCCACATGCCAGGAGCGCAGCAAATCCACCAGAGCAATCTGAACTGCGGTACAGACAGGCTGGCTGAACTTGGGTTCATGGATCCTACTCGTGGCCTTGTCTCGGCGTAGTTCGTCTATTAGGAAGTTAGAATTACTAAACATCGACTTAGGGTGAAAACTGCTCACCTATAATATGCCACGAACAGCCAAGCTGCGCCAGGAAGATGTCCGCCTTCAGGAGAGTGTTATTAAACACTGGATAAGCTCCACAGAGTTCAACGCCCATTCTTGCCCATTGAGCTCCCTGGCCAGTAAAAACGAATCCCAATCTTGGCATCCGCAAGGAGCGGCGGAAAGTATTCTCATTCTCCAGTTCTTGAATGAGCTCTGCTAGCGTGGAAGCAGATACTGCTAGCTTGTATGGGAACATTGTCCTCTTCTCTGAAAGTGTGAAAGCAAGATTTCGCAGTAGGGTCTGTTCATTATTGCAGCTGTTGCTTTTCAGATAATCTATCGTGTGACGAATCATCGCTTCTCCGGCAATGTTATCATTTGCAGTAAAGAGAAATAATTTGCGGGTGTTCACTGTTTCAAGGTTGTGAGGAGATGAAGGAGACGCCATTCCTGAAAATGAGCACGAATACCCATTAGGGTAGGTTCTTGCTTCGTCCAGAATGACATGTGCATTTGTCCCACCGTAACCGAAACTGTTAACGGAAGCTCGTCGGACACCGTGAGATGACCATTTCTCGAGGGTGATAGGGATCTGCTAAAGGTTAGCCGTGAGTAGGAAGATGGGGTTCAATTGATAATATCTACCTTGAGATTCCAACGATCGATCGGAATCCGCTTATTTGGTCTTTCAAAATTGAGGTTCGGAGGAATTAGACCCTTTTCTAGACAAAGGACTGCCTTTATCACTCCGGCGAGTCCGCTAGCGCCTTCAAGATGACCGATATTGGTCTTTACTGACCCAACAATAAGCGGATTGTGTTTGTGTCTCCCAGGGCCAAAAACGTTTTGTATGGCTGTCATCTCTATAGGGTCCCCTGCTTGAGTCCCAGTACCGTGGGCTTCGAAATATCCAGTATCTCGTGGATCCAGACCGGCCTTCTTATAGACAGATCGCATCAGATTCTCCTGGGCTTCGCGACTTGGGAGGGTAATACCAGTGGTACGCCCATCCGAGTTCACGCCGGTTCCCCGGATTATGGCTCGGATGGGATCGCCATCACGTAGGGCCGTTTCCAGCGGCTTTAGAATGACCGTAGCACATCCCTCTCCACGTCCGTATCCGTTTGCACGATCGTCAAATGTATATGACTTTCCCTCTGGATTAAGAAACCTATTAAGGGGGTGAGTGAATGAATGGAAACAATAAAAGGATAGGCTTACCCTAGCAAACTCATAGAGATCATAACATCTGGGTTGAATATTAGATTTGTTCCTCCAACTATCGCCTGATCTGCTTCACCTGTACGAATACTTTGACAGGCAAGGTGCATTGCAACTAAACTTCCAGAGCAAGCAGTGTCAACTGTAACGCTTGGCCCCTTGAGATCAAAGAAGTATGACACCCTGTTCGATAGAATAGCTTGCCCGTTCCCAGTGGAATAATATAGCGGCACTTGCTCCGTATCGCGATATATGGTGTCGGTATAGTCTTTATTGAACACGCCGACATATACTGCTGTCTTAGTTCCAACTACCTTTTTAATTGGGAGACCAGCTGTGCAAGTTAGCAAACGTCATTTGGAAGAAAGGGGATACGTGTACCGACCATTCTCGAGTGCCTCGTAGGCAGATTCCAGCTGGAGTCTTTGTTGCGGATCCATGGCCTGCTATCATTGGTATCCATCATTATACAATGCGGGAAAAGTGATAGGATACCTTTGCTTCATTTGCACTGATATTGAAAAATGATGCATCGAAGCACGCAATATCTTCCTCAAGAAAGTGCCCACCTCGAACATTCATCTAGGGCTTATTAGTCCTTGTATCCCTGAAGGTATCTAAGCAGGGGACGGTACTGCGCCATTCCGATCCGCGTCTGGGTGGTAAAAACCGCCCAGGTTAAATCTTTCGGAAGGAACTTCTGACCAGGCGCTCCTCGCTTCGGATATCATTTTCCAAAGAGCATCAGGACTCCTGGCACCTCCGGGAAAGCGTGCACTGATGCCAATGATTGCAATTTGGACGTCTTTGGTGGACAAGCCATTCGAAAGGTGGCTGTGAGTCGATAAGTTCGAGGCATACCCAGAATTTTGGTTGTCCACTTCTGGTTCCGCGATAGTTTCACAGAGTGATTCCGCCCCATTTGGATGCTTCCTGGTGTCCTCTTGGTCCATGAAACCTGGCTTTATTCCGTTAGAAGGCCTTGCCATGGACTCTGGGGTTGCTTCCACGCGTTCCTCGAATGATGAGCTGATTGTGGAATGTTATTTGCGATTTGAGTATGAAACTGAAGTTGAAACAGCAGAGTTGACGAGACGATGACTAGCGGCCCCGTAACACAAGGAGTACGTGATCATTTTTTCGTGAAACAAAGCTCCTGGCAAGGAAGAAGGAGTGATCGAGTTGCGGCATGCGGATTGGCAGTTTTCAGGAAATCGAGTTAGGAGGGAAGAGATAAATAAAGTTTCGACGATGATATCTTTTGAAATAAAAAGAAATAGCACAATTCGTAGTGCTTGATGAGAGTAAAGGCGCCGGTAAATCATGTGAATTGATAATACTTCAAATTGTCGATATGAATTGCTAGAAACCCTTGCTCCCGGACTAGCATTATAACTTGCAGCTCCATTGAAAGAACGAAGAAAAACGACAAGCTGTGATTGAACATTCTGTAGAGTGAACTTGTTACAAGAAACTTTTGAAGCGACGCGGAAAAGTTGCTAACAAAATGTAATCCATGAAGTAAAATATTTCAAGATATGGCCTCAAAGATGATGACAGGTGGAGAGTCAACTTATATGGGTGAGCTTATGTCTACACCAGGATCATGAGACCTTGGTGCCATCGAAATCTTGCCATTGCTCCAATCATGTCCCTCGCCATTTTGAGGCTCAAGTTCGGAACTGGAAAGATTCTGACTCAGCACTACCATATCAGCAAGGACCCTCATGATGGAAAAAGGTGAGGCTTGATTGAAGAGGTACGTTATCTCCGGAAGATTCAGTTGAGGGATACGAGATCGAAGGGAGAGTACCACACGTATTATCTCTGTATAAAACCGGAGGAGATAGAGAGATGGTTCTGTTAGTGAGGAATGATATTTGTTCAGATATAAGCGTTGCATCGGCTTTGTGCATATGCCTATCATCCCTGGCCGGTTATATTGACAATCTGATAGGACGTCCCTTGGGTGGTGTTCGGTAGGATTTTGAATGAATAAAGAGACTGGCCTTCCATCTGGGTTTTCCCAAATAGATTATGCAGCCATTAGTCTAAACGCTCGGAACGTAAAAGCGTATCAGACCGTTCAGTATCTTAGGCTATGTGGCTTAGAAGAAATCGGGTTTAATAGATAAAGAAATGTATATAGAAGGGCGTATACGCACATCCCAAAGTGGTGATGTTGCGCCGTTCCAAGGAGTCTTCCGGACCGTCAGCCTACCACTAGCTCATTGGTATCAGAAGTCTTAAAATTCGAGAGTAGGCAGGAACTGATCAGAACCCACTATTGTCTATAGCCCACTTTAACTATCCTGGCTTTGTGTGATGAGTAGGTATGGCTCTGATGTTTTAAACATATAAATCCGAAAGGTTTAGGTTTGTGCGGGATCCATCAAGGCAGGGTACCACGTACTGTACTAATACATTGGACTGGGGACACGCTACGTTATTCTAACCATGTACAGTACTAATAAACTATCATGCCCCATTCTTTCCTGACCTATCTATCCTCGCGTAACGATGCAGAGGGAATGTGTCCCTGCTGCTCCTCCTGATCATATCCCCAACTACCATCTCCCCTGCATCTTCCACTCCATCCGGTCCACCGATCCCCCCGCCATTCAATATATTCACATCAACACCTCCTTTCTTTGACAGCGAAGGCGGCAAGTCCTCCTCCCTGGTCCCCCACCGACTTTCGTTCTGTCCCAACACAAGCACTAGTTCCTTCCCCTCGGTGAAGAAGGCGTGGTCAACCCAATTCTTGGTATACGGTTTCCCATCCAATGTAGCTGACTGAATATAAATGTTCTTATACGTTGGATCAAAGTTCTTAACTCGCACTCTCGCCGTGCGCTTCGTGATCGGCGATGTGATATTCACGGACTCGAAGAAGGGCGGAGTGATAAAGTACACATTCTGACCAGGATTTGGGAACAAGCCCATCATGGACATGGCAACGAAGGAGCCCATGGCACCGGAGTCGTCGTTTCCAGGTAAGCCGTCAGGAGTGGGCTTGAAGTACGAGGGAATGTAGTAGTGTGCGCGGAGGGCAGATTTCGCCGGGCGGCCAGCGTAGTGGTATTGGTAGACTGTCAGGAAAGCAGGCTCATTGCCGATATAGGTAATTCCGTTGTCATGGAGATAGTCAAGGCGGCGGACGAATTCGGAGGGGCCATCCAGTAAAGAGATAAGGGCTGCCATATCGTGGGGAACGAAGCTGGATAATTGACTTTGGTTAGCAGATGACAGAGAAAGAAGGTTTGTGTGAGGAGATGGCCAAATAAGGGGGTTTCGGGTTAGTAATAAAGGATAAGAACGTCTTAGTAGTGAGGAAAATGCCAGGACAAAGCAGGAGAAATGAATCATACAATTGATACTCCCAAATGCTCGACTCGAACGTCTCAGCTGCGTTATTCTGCAAAGAGCAGGCTCGCCCACTGGTATCGATGTTTGAACATATAATCGGGTCCTGCATATAGTCAGAAATCTCCCACAGATTCTGCACATCTCTCTCAGGCCTTATATCCCACCTGATAGCCCCACGTCTGGTTCAAGAACTTGGGCTGGAACCACCCTACGAAACCAGTATCGATCCCGTTTATATACGATGTTTGATCCTTTTTGAACAAATTTTGCCAATACCTCGAGGTTTCCTCGTATTTCTCAGCGTCTTCGGTTTTCTTAAGTCCGCGAGCGATCTGTGAGATGGCGAAGTCATCATAGCTGTACTCAAGTGTACGCGAGATGCTTCGCGTCATGGTCCCAAAACCCCAGTAGTCGAAGTCCTGCACAGGGATGTAGTTCAACGTCTTCCAGCTCAGCAAGCCACCACGGCCCTCGTTCGACCAGTCGTACGGCTCCTCTTCGGCGTCTTTCTTGACAGCCCCGTAACCAGTTTCCCAGTCAATACCGTCGAAAAGCCCCTTGATATATGCGTCAGCGAGCACAATATCAGCATTGGAACCGCCTTGGGTGTATCCTATGATCTATGAGAAAACTACCACTATGGTTTGGGAATGGGAGTCACCTTTACACAGCGACATTCGGCAATCTGGGAGCCACCCCAGATGCTGCTGTATGTCTATAAGCGAGCGAATCATTCGGGTGACTGCCTTGGGGTCGAGGATCGTCAAAAATGGAAGCTGAGATCGGAACGAGTCCCAGAGACTATCATAGTTAACGAAGGGGCCAACAAAATGGAGGCTTTGCTTTTGACATAAAGCGGTGCGATGCATACCAATAGAAGGAATCAAAATATGGTTCCGTACTATTCCACAGAGGGTTTTCGCCCGTATAGTCCTGGGGGTTAATCATAGTCCGATAGATTCCACTATAAAAGTTGGTGAGCAAGGATGGGTCACCTCCCTCCCTGGATACTCTGATAGGACTAAGCTTCTCCCTCCAGACTTTTTCGGCGGAAGAGTGGGTAGCGTCGAAGTCGAAGGTCGGAATTTCAGACTCTGCATTCGAGCAGGCCTGTTCGCTACTGATGAAGCTAATGCCTACCCGGGCTAGAATGGTATCATCCAGCGGAGAATGGAACCTGACAAATGCTCCTCCCTGAGTAAGACAGTTAGCAAAGAGAAATCAAACTGATGGATGGGCGAGTCAGACCGGCAGCGGGTAGCCGTTGATACTCCTGGATATTTTGAGATGCTTGACGTCCGTACTCGCGCGGGAGTCAACGAAGATCCCGTTGTCGCGTAACTCTGCAGAGCTTTTGAAGTCCGCGCAAAAGTAGAGCACGTAACTGCCAGTCCCAAAGCTAGGCAGGAAGCGGGAATTCCCCGTCATACGCCCCGTTGAGGGTTCTACGGTAATAGTACCATTGTCTTGCCTTGAATCAGAGAGATCCGTGAGGTCCATGAGGATCAGGGGGCTCGATGCGCGACCCGTGACATCTGTAGCAGTCGGAAAGCGGAAGCGGAAGAGGGATGTATGGTGAGCGACAGTCATGTCGACCCGGATACCTGACTCCAAGGTAAGGCCAAAGTAGCCCGGACTGGCCTTGACTGACCCGTCAACATAGTTGGTCGACCGGTCCTTCTTTGGATAGACACAGCCGTCGACCTCGTCACCTTTGCAGCTCCCATAGGGAAAGAGGGCGAAGTTTCCTAGGGACGGGAGGCCACCAGTGCCAGAGTCATGCATATTGGAGAAGCCTGAGATATTATCGCCGCCATAGGAGAAGCCGCCCTGGTTAGTGCTGGACTGGCTGTCTGCCACGGCCTTTGCCATGCCGTAGGGGAGCGAAGCACCAGCGAAGACATTGCCTAAGACAACAGGTCAAGAGTGCTGGCAAGGAAAACGAATTGAGAGAACATATTATTAGGTACCTCCATTCGCACTTCCTATAAGCGGATCAACATATTGCAGCACATCATAAGAGATGTTGCTGTTATTTGCTGCAAGAGAGTGTCTGAGAAGGAGAGACAAGACAAAATAACGGCGGAGCGCCATCATTGAATCCAATAAATTGATTTAACAAGACAACACAAACAAGGATGTCCTTCTAGGACTTCCGTTTTCCCCCACGCTACGGAGACCTCGAGGGAATATAAATACTAGCGCAGTCCTTGTACATCGTGGGGAAACTGCCGGTATGCCGGGTTTCGATTGATCGGCGCTTAGGAGGGAGCCTCGAGGCTTATCGCCGGGGAATGCACGGTCTAATTGGCGGCTCCTGAGGCATTCTGAATCGTAAGTGAACAGCGTAGCATGAGCAGCCTTCAAACAGTCAATAGTAAGTGGTCCGACAATCAATAATCAGTGATACTGGGACCGGGCGCCGTGGGGCGGAGAACAAAAAAGATGCCATGGAAAGGGCGACGCGGAGCTTTTCCCCTGCCCATCATGATCGTGCAAAACCAAATCCAGGCTTTTTGCGCAGCACATATTATGCCAGACGTAGAGACTTCAAAGGCGGCTTCGAGGTTATCAACACAGAGCCATCGACCAAGTGCTCTCGTTCCATATCCCCCCAATCTGTCCGTCTCTTGTTCCCCGAAAGTCGAGGACCAGCTCTCCATCACGGTGCAACTTCAGCCTAGCAGCGGAGATTACGGCACAAGGATACGAAAGCCAATGACCCCGGTCGATTCCCATTCAAGCATCTGATGCAACTGTCCATATATAACCGTGGGTATGCATCTCCGGAGAGTACTTCCATATCCGTCAAACCAGAGGGAGGGGTTGGGAGCTCTTGCAACACGATTCATCCATAGTAACTAGACTTCTGGCGGACTACATAGGCTGTGAAAACGATGAGGAAAGAGATTAAAGGATAGATATAGGTAAGGGACGCAATTCCGTTAAAAGGGTCTTTAAATTGAAGAAAAAAACTGCATCTTTGGGAATATTTATCCAGAAGTTTGCAAAATGCAAAAAGTGATACGGGTAAGTAGTATTTTAGTCTGTATTGCTGCTAAAATAGCCACTATCACTGGGTATAAAGAAGAATCAAACACCAGTACACCGTTAAGCCAATTCCCGACCAAAGGTCTTCGCTTAGACAGCATCGATGGTGGCTCTTGTGGTGACCTGCTCATTTTTGTTACCAAGCTTCGATATCTGAAGGAACGCATCGACACCATAGCCTTCCAAACTGTGCAGCTCAAGACTGCCAGCCCAGTATTCAGCATACACCCTGCTCATTGGTAAACCCATACCCAACCGGAGATTGGGAGGTCGGGAACTTAGAGAGGCTAGGGAGCTTTCACGGTATGTCTCTTTATCGGCATCTTTCCTATCCGCCGATACCGTCAATTCCTGCATAGTGGCCGCCATCGTCGGAACTTGTCCTAGATTTTTCAAACGGGTCTGTGTACGAGGGCCCTTGCTGAAGGACCACAGATATGGCAGGATCTCTCGGGGAACGCCTCCTCCTTGGTCAGAGATCCGCATGATCACATGCTGAGGCGCTTCACAGATAAGCACTTCTATAGGAGGCGGCTTCTCAGAGGAGTCCTTATATCTTTCGATGACAGCCTGTATCGAGTTGCGCAGCAGCTCACCAATTATATACTCTAGATGTCCAAGAATATAAGGAAATGTCGTTTCAAGGTGGCCTTGTACAGAAATCTCTGGAATCTTGTCCGACCCAGAGCTCTGTCTCAGAAGCTCTTGCACAAGCTTCCCGCAACGCTCAACAACCTCCTTTGCATTACACTTCAAAAAGACTTCACCCACGAAATCCGCGTTCAAATCTGTTCGCGCCATCGAATCAGGGAAGTGCCACGGTGAGTTGAACGTTTCGGTTAAAGCAAGGTGCTGCTCCGCAATGACCCGACGGGAGATTCTCTAAAGCAAAAGGACCTTGTCAGCTTAGGAATACACAAATGAATTTTGAAGCTTCCATACAGCTCGTAACAAGGTATTCATAAATCGATCCATTTCGTCGGGATCGACAAGGTCCTGGCACTCTAGAACACCCATAGCCAAGTTTGGAATCACGGTGAGATGTTCCTTGAGAGTCTCGCGAAGAATGGCGCAGTATCTGTCGTTATCCTCGAGCGTCCTAATCTCTGGAACCCTTCTAAATCTCTCGAACGCTTTGTAGTAAAGCTCGTACACGAAGGATAGGTGAGGGTTAGCTACAACGACATAGGGAAGCTTCTGCATGTCTCGCAGACGGTGTGCGATTCTGCCACAGGTTAGTTACTACGGCCAAAAGCGAAACCATTGACAACCAACCTGGTAGGAAGCTCCGTACGGACATAGTTAGCGGAACTGATCAGTCGTGACTCCGTCAATGTCCGGCCAAAGAAGGTCAACTGTCTCAGACTGATTGGCCTGGCTTCGCGCTCCACCCATCTGTCGCACAGTCAACAAGAGCTCTTAAACCTCCCTAGACAATAAAATCGCCATACTCGTCGAGAACTGACGCTGGCCGCCATGGAGGCGGACACTGGGTGTTAGGTAATGCTGAGTAAAACCGAGGTTTGGGTACGCATCTCATCCAGATGTTTTGCCAACATCGAGCTGGATGACGACGCCGCATGCTGGAGTGCCATGCAATGCGTTATCCGGGACAGAAACGTTCCTGTTCGCGAGAGAAAATTTTGTTCAATGTGAGGAAATAATCGAGTCCCCCAAACATGGCTTCCCGATGATGGCCGTCATCTGCCTTGATGGGAGCTGCCTCCTGCCTGTGTCATTCTTCCTTCGGAGCAAAGTCGTCGATGTACGAGTTTCCTGTGGGCCCCCGAGCAGGGCGGTGAGGCCGCGAACGGGCCTGGGCTTATGACGCATAATTAGCATTCCAGTATTGCCGAGAAGCCGGCGTCTCCTGGACAATATTACAAACAATGTCAACTTTTCAGTCTATCGTGTCATGGTCTTCTCTAATAAAGTTGTCCATGGTTTTCCTGCGCTCCTCAGAAGACACTGTACTCAGTTCCCTAAACATGTCCTCCGATGGGGAGTGGACAAGATTAGAAGCAGCAGCTTGTCCACCGATCAGGCTATCAGGTACCCTAGGTAGATATCCCTCTTTTCATTGTATCAGCGAGTAGACCGCCCAAGTGTGTTATAGTTTTTGAAATGCCTTGCAGACTTGCAGTCAACTGGTTTTGCACGTGCCATTTCTCAAAGTTACACAGGTATTTACTAATTCACGGGTGTTCGTGTGGTGGGGATTGAACTGCAAGATGGAGGAATTATTGGATTATTTGATAGACTACTAACATGCATGGAGTGCTATATCCCGATAGACTACGATGGCTGAGCCAAGCAGATAGCAGATAAAACTGTGAAGTATTAGACTTCTACGGAATTATGAAGAGAGCACGAAAGGGGGGAGGAATAAGAATGTAATACAGATTCGGATTCTTGACGAAGTGGCCTTGCCAAATCTTCCGGATCAATGGCTTGAGTCTAATTTCAATATACCCCGTACTTCGGCAACGGGCGGATGCCGGGTTTGCTATTAATAAATATGCATCTTTACTATGGTGACAAATTTTGGTGTTCACAGTTTGCGCGGGGGTAAATCGCGGATAAGAAAAAAAATAAACAGTAATGTTTACGACGAACCCCCCATGGATTTGTCGCTGCTGGCAAACATATTGCTCATTCAGTCTCAAAATTTCATTTAAGCTGCCAATATGAAAAGAGCCTAGGATGCTTTTCAGTGTTCCTCACAAGAATTATGACGATATCACAGCCAAAGAACGACCGGCTTTGGCTGACGCGCGACCCCACCTGTGAAGAGGACACTTAGTGCATGTATGTACTCGGTCATAGTCTCGAATAGACTCTTTGTCGCAAAAGTTTTGTAGACGATGTATATCATTCATGGAGAAAAATAATGAATTCAAGAATGTAGTTTAATTACCCACAGACGTAGGACCGCGGCCAAGGATGATGTGGTGCTGGGGCTGCTGGAGCTCCGCGATTATTGGATTTGTGAACTCCGCCACTAGCTTTGACCCTCCGAGAGCTGGAATCTGTAGCGAGTTTGCTCAGGTCTTCCTCAGGAACATCGCCTCATCAAGTTCCGTGCTGCACCGATCCCGATCGCCTCTCTTCTCTGCTGCCTTTTCTTTGTTTTCTTTGCTGTATTTCTCCCACCACTCAGTGGAGCGGCAGTTTTCTGGTCTCAGTGCACGGAGGCACTTTCCTCCATGGACAACGTAAGACCTTGTCGTCCCTCTCTTTAAAACTGCCTTTGGATTCCGCAGTCCTGAGGCAGACGATCGCAACCGATCGCAAAAAAAGATGGAAGAAGACTTCGCTAACATGCACATTACTACGTCACAGCTCACGGATAATGATATGCTCGTTGATGAATATGAGCAGTTTAACAATGACAGAACAGATGTTGTCGTCGTCTCCCGCTCGGGCTCCGAAGAGCCTGAAGCGGAACCTCTCGCAGATGATTGTATGGTCCCTCCTTGCCTTTTACTGCGACTTATACGATATCTCTCTGCTGCTTCTTTTCCCTGTCCGGTTTTCAGTGGCGCTGTTGGATCAGTTTCGGGAGATGTGGAGTTGCTGCGCAACACCCATCGAGTCCAGGGTTTACAATCCTCGTTTGGAAGACGCTGTCTAATATGTCCTTGATATGCAGATGAGGCCATGATGGCACGAGTGCTCCCTAAGGACCCCGATTTGGAGACTGAAGACGAGACATACCACACGTGGCACATCCAAGACTGGCGGAAGTTGCGGCGAAAGGAGCATGGGCCGATTTTCGAGTGTGCAGGCTTCCCATGGTGCGTTAAGCTACGATATTGAGGAACTTAGAGATGAATTCCCTAACATGCTGGTAGGCGGATTCTATTCTTCCCTTACGGGAACCATGTGGAACATGCATCTTTCTACCTAGAACAGGCGTGGGAGAAGGAGCCACCCGAGAACTGGTACGCCTGTGTGCAGTTTGCTCTGGTGCTCTGGAATGTAAATGATCCATCGATATACGTCTCTCATGGTACGTACTCTCATTTCTCCTTTTGCGGTTACTTGCTAACTCTGGGATAGTCGCAACGCACCGTTATAATGCTGATGAAGGAGATTGGGGTTTTACTCGCTTCTGTGAGCTGCGAAAGCTGTTCAACATGCAATGGGAAGGCCGTGGTGCGACTCTTGTGCAGAACGATGAGGCAAACATAACGGCCTATGTCCGTGTTGTCAAGGATCCGACTGGTGTCCTATGGCACAGTTTCCAAAAGTATGAAGACCATAACTAATTTACATTGGATAGTGCTAACTATGCTTAGTTACGACTCCAAAAAGGAAACTGGAATGGTCGGACTGAGGAATCAGGGAGCGACTTGTTATCTCAATTCGCTTCTGCAGTCTCTGTACTTCACTAATGCATTCCGAAAGGTAAATTAACCCGTTCCTCAAGCTAAGAACAGTGGAATCTAAGTATATGTCGAAGGCCGTCTACCAAATTCCAACAGAACAGGAAGCCACGAGAGAAAACAGCGCCTGGACTCTCCAGAGGCTGTTCTATTCCCTGCAGACGAGCGACCACCCTGTCTCGACGACAGAACTCACAGCTTCCTTCGGCTGGGAATCAAGGCAAATCTTTGAACAGCAAGACGTGCAGGAGCTTTCGAGAAAATTAATGGAACGTTTAGAAGAGAAAATGAAGGGCACGCCGGCCGAAACTGCTCTTCCCGATCTCTTCGTTGGAAAGACGAAGACCTACATATCTTGTATAAACGTTGATTTTGAGTCTTCTCGAGTCGAAGATTTTTGGGATATCCAGCTCAATGTCAGAGGCAACAAGACACTTGACGATAGTTTTAAAGACTATATCCAAGTGGAGACGCTTGAAGGTGAGAACAAGTATGATGCTGGTCCACCATATGGCTTGCAAGACGCGAAGAAAGGCGTCATTTTCGAGAGTTTTCCACCTGTTCTACACCTTCACCTCAAGCGATTCGAGTATGACATCAACCGAGATGCGATGATGAAATTGAACGACCGACACGCTTTTCCGATGGAATTTGACGCTACGCCTTACCTCTCAGAAGATGCTGACAAGTCGGAGCCGTGGACCTACCAACTGCATGGTGTGCTTGTCCACAGCGGCGACTTCAATGCTGGCCATTACTATGCTTTCCTCAAGCCTACCAAGAATGGGTTCTGGTACAAATTTGATGATGACAAGGTGATCCGAGCTACAGAGAAGGAGGTCCTTGAAGAGAACTACGGCGGTGAATATGATCTTAGCAACGGCTCCATTGGCGTCCGACAACCGTATGCGCGAGGATTATCAACCAAGCGGTCGATGAATGCGTACATGTTGGTTTACATCCGAAAGTCACGGCTGGATGACGTTCTGGTGAATATAACCAATGAGGACGTTCCCTCCCATATTGGTATTGTTTTCTTCCTTAGCATTCGTCTTTGCTTTCGCTAACTTGACTCCTAGAAAAACGCCTTATCGAGGAACGTGCTGAAATAGCACGCAGAAAGAAGGAGAGGGAGGAGGCTCATCTGTACATCAATATTGGTGTTCTGGACGAAGAATCCTTCAAGTCCCACCACGGCTTCGACTTGACGAGTGTCGATCTTCCTGCCGGTGATCCGGCGCTGCCAAAACAGTACCGGGTACTCAGGGCTAAAAAGGTCGGCGAATTTGCGCAACAGATCGCGGAAGAGAGGGGCCTCAACCCAAACCAAATACGGTTTTGGGTAATGGTCAACCGTCAAAATAAAACGACGCGTCCAGATCAGGTGATTAAGGATCACGATATGACCGTTGAAGAAGCCTATAACAGATTCGGCACGAAAGGCAACCCATTCAGACTTTGGATGGAGGTTGGCCAGCCTGGTCCAAACGGGACGATTTCCTGGCCGGATGGAAAGGATTCCGTTCTTGTGTTCCTGAAGCACTTCGACGTTCCGGCTCAGACGTTGACCGGAATTGGCTCCACCTACGTTCGCAAAAACCAGAAAGTCGCAGATCTGGCCCCTACTATTTTAGAGAAAATGAATTGGCCTCCAGGTACTGAATTCCTATTGTTTGAGGTAGGCTGCAGATCCCCGCACAGTTTCGGTTGAATCCCTCTTACATCTATGTACCAGGAAATCAAACACACGATGGTCGATCCTATGAAACCAAAACAGACCTTCCAGCAGTCAGAGATACAGGATGGTGACATAATATGCTTCCAACAAACAATAAAAGAGTCCGAGTAAGTGACGTTTGGTGCATTGAGATTGGTACTTGAGAGTCTAACTTGAGTAGACTACCGCCGACTGCGATCTACACGGAGGCCAGACAATATTATGATTACCTACTCAACCGAATGAACGTCAAATTCGCTCCGGTCAAGCAGGGAGAGGGAGAAGAGTTCACGTTAACCCTTAGCCGAAAGATGACATACGATCAATTTTCGAAGAAGGTTGGCGAACATCTAAATGTCGATCCCACGCATCTGCGCTTCGCTCCTGTGATCGCAAGCAGTGGAAAGCCTAAACAATTCATAAAACGGAATATTGGCCAGAATCTTTATCAGATACTCAATGGCCAATACGGAACTTACGGGTATAGCATGCATCGGTCGGATGCACTATACTACGAGGTTCTAGAAACAAGTCTCAGCGAATATGAGACTAAGAAGTGTCTCAAAGTGACATGGCTCCCAGAAGGGGTTACTAAGGAGGTCTGTGGTCAAATGCTTGCCAAATTAACTAAAAAAGTAATACTAACTTGTGCTTTAGCAAATTTTTGAGGTTTTGGTAGCTAGGAATGGGAACATTTCTGACCTTCTGGCTGGACTGCAAAAGAAAGCGAACATCGACGAAGAGACCATTCGTGATGTCAGAGTTTACGAGGCGCACAGTGGCAAGATCTACAAGGAACTCAGCGAGAACTTCAGCATTGCTGGCATCAATGAGTTTGTAACATTGTACGCCGAGAAGGTGCCGGAAGAAGAAGTCAACATGCAGGAGGGCGAACGGACAATCAACGCATTCAACTTTGATCGGGAGCCGAATAAGCCACATGGCGTCCCCTTCAAGTTTGTTGTCAAGCCAGTAAGTACATTGGAGAAACTCGCAGCGTTCGTATTCTTACAATCGATAGGGTGAAATTTTCAAAGAAACCAAGGAGCGATTATCGAAGCGGACGGGAATCAAGGGCAAGCAGTTCGAAAAAATAAAATTTGCCGTTGTCCCTCGCGCGATGTATTCGAACCCAAGATATCTAGAAGACGGTGTGTTTCAATGCTTCCCTCATTCTCTCCGTCATTTGCTGACGATGTATCTTGTAGATGACATCCTTTCGGACGTAGCTACCGATCCTGATGATCTCCTCGGCCTCGACCATGTAAATAAGAACAGGGGCTTCTGGAATAGAAGCGAATCTTTCTTCATCAAATAGACATCATGGGGGCGCGGGTCTTTTGTGTTTGGAACCCCCCTTCTCATTGGTCATTCAACTGAAGTTCATAGGAGGAAGCGTCAGCAGTCCAACCACAAAGACGACGTGGGCAGTCATGAACATACCTCCTATCTATCCACCTGCGCATATTGAAGGAGATCATGACATCATGGAAACTGGTAGTGGGATATTCTTGTCTTCACTTCTTTCAATCACGCTTTTATCAAGGTTGCTTTGGGTCGGTTTCTTCTGGAGGAAAAAAATATTTTTGCTGGTTTCGCGTCTGCATCAGCGTCTCTGGCAAGCCTTGTAGAGGTACGAGTATGTGAGAGATGAAATACATCGATTTGCGTCTATTTCTTATAAGACTTGTGTAGTTTGTATGTGATCCTTTTCCTCGCAGCGTGTATCCGCTGGCTTGGCGTTGAGACGGGGCTGTTAACGATGCCTGAGGCGATAATGCAAACAGGCCAAACACTACGTGGACTCGAACTCACAGCTGTCCAGATTCCAGAACACCGTCGGTACTCCTGAATCTACAGCTTGGGTCGAGGAGCAAACAAAGCCGACAAGAGAGATATTGTCTCTATAATACATTACGTTCACTCCTTCCCAAACACGATGCGCGTTGCGACCCTTGTACTTGGCCTGCTGGCCACTGCGGTGTCGTCCGTCTCGGCGACTGCCCTGACCTACAAGCTGGGTGCCAACGAGAAGGCGTGCTTTTACACCCAGGTCGATCAGCAGAATGCTAAGGTCGCTTTCTACTTCGCTGTGAGTGCCTCATACCGAATATTACCATATTATTAGTTTTTTGTCTTCACGAATGGTGGCGATTGATTGCTCATGCGATCCATGAATGAAGGTCCAATCCGGCGGCTCCTTCGATGTCGACTACTCCGTTGTTGGACCCGGTGAGAAAGTCATTATGGAAGGGACCAAGGAGAGACAAGGCGATTTTGTCTTCACGGCCCAGAACGTTGGAGAATACCGATTCTGCTTCAATAACGAGATGTCGACGTTCGCGGAGAAGATGGTCGATTTTGAGATTGCGGTTAGTCAAGCACCTTTCGCAATTCTACTTTCTGCGTTTGCTGCATCGGCGCCTTGAGAATATCTGTCACGCGACTTCTACATTATTTGAATGCTGTCGACCTTGATATACCATACGTGGCACGGACTTGACGCCGTCGGCGGTAGCCAATTGACGAGCGACTGACATCCCTTTCACCCTGCAGGTCGAAAATGAGCAACGCGCCCAGCTTCCCTCTAAGCAAGGTGCCAGTCCTGAGCAGGCCTCAGCTCTTGAGGAGTCCATCTTCAAGCTCTCCGCCCAGCTGTCCACGATATCCCGCAACCAGAAGTACTTCCGAACACGCGAGAACCGCAACTTCAGCACAGTGCGCAGTACGGAACGGCGTATCTTCAACTTCAGCGTCGTGGAAAGTTTGTTGATGATATCTATGGCGGGGCTTCAGGTCTTCATTGTGCGATTCTTCTTCCAGGGAGCCAGAAAAGGTACGCTGCTCATTTTTTGGGATACGTTGTCACGTGCCTGCGGACTAAACTGGAGTGTATTGCTGACTAACTTAACGTCCAGGCTACGTGTGATGATATAGATAATAATGTGATTTGGACTGTTCAGTGTATTTTCTATCTGTTGTTATCTATAGGTTGTTAAATTTGAGAACGGAAAAATCGATACGACTTGATTAGTTGTCACCCCTGGTTAAGCATCCCCCGGTCAGGTGCCCGTCTCCGAAGATATCGAGTACCCAATTTTTGTCCCTCGATGGCCTTTACACCCTGCAAGTAAGCCGCTGCAGCTATTCGGGATAGCGCTGCTACTCGCGCAAAATTTGGGCTTTCGTGCCCACCCATTATCCATGCTTCAGCCTGGCAATGGCAACCCATGCATGGATTATATCCGGGTCCGTCTTTCCCTACATTGGAATAGGCTGCTGCTACCTGTTCGGTCAGCTGCTGGTGAAAAAAGAAAGTAGCGGTGTCCCGCATGCGTGGAGCGTTCAGTGATGTGCCCAACTCGGAACCAGATGTGAACAGGTACCGGTATGCACATAATTCTGCTTGCTCGTCGAAGGATAAAACGGATTTTATTGCCACAATGGAGCCTTAAGCTTGTTGACAAGACCGTGAGTCTTTCTTCGTGATTCTGTCTCATTCTGGATGCTGAGACTGTGGATGAGGCCAGAGGCGATCCCGCGAGCAAGCAGATAAATGTATATAATCATGTCTTATGACGTACCGTGTAGTGCTGTGGCCCAATTGTGTCATGCTGCGGACTCGCATAAAGTCTATGACTTTCCCTTCTCCGCTGTCGTATGCTTCGAACCCCAGGACCTCCACCCCCTAAGAGCATCTTATGACATGAGCCCTGTTCTCTTATTGGGATTGTACAGAATACGGTGTCTCGAGCAGACTGGGCTCCAACGACTGCGATTCGTTACGGAAAGGGCCGAACCGGATTCGTGGAGACACAGTCGCTTTCACGGCCACTTATACACAATTCTGCTGAAGATCTGCAGTGTTTCCCGCCCTCTACCAGCTCTCTGCCCTGGTCAAGCAGCGGTTAGCCGATCCATTGGTGAGATGAAAGGCCCCCTGTCCACTGGAGGCCTCGCGTTCAGGCCCTTTCTTGACCAGGATATGGAGGGTGCCCTGCCTGGACTCTGTTGACTAGCTTCTTGACGGATCCTCCATCTCTTTTTTGAAAAGGGTTCCGCTTCGTTTAGGAGGACTAACAGGTACCTGGTAGTTTCGCCTGCTTCGCCATTAGGTTTTTGTTGGAGTATTCCTTAAGATATACGAGTACGTGCACAATGAAGGGAAGCTGAAGCTCCGAAATATTGCTTCCCCCAACAGCATCGCGGGCCTGGTTCTGGATAATGACGTCCGGCTGTATCGAGGATTCGAGCTTGCTGTAAGCTTTGCGGTTCAGAATAGCGCCACAAAGCCATCCCGGGATCAGGGCATAACCATGTCCATTTTTGGAGCTCGCAATTGGCTCCTTGAGGCGTGCTGGGACCCAGACACCGTGATCACCACTTGGATGCAGTAATGCGCCTCTTTGTTGATGGCTTGCGTATCCGTGTCCCACTGATCTTCTGGACACGGCTGGAACTTATTGACATACATTAGGTACACTTTTGAACGTGTTTTAGAGTAGGCTATCGACTAGTCTATAGGAAATAAAAAGAGCGCAGTGAACTATTGGTTGAATCGAGAACCAACGCGGCTGGACCGTCAGACTGCGACTAGGGCAGGATGTTGTCGGCGCAGCATGACGTCACAGGCACTCCTCTGCTTCAAGCCTCCGACCTCCACGAGACACGTAGAGGACACGGGGACCACGTCCAACTGCTTACTCTCAGGTCTCAACGGCAGATATTCTCTTGGTCAATACTTCTGTGACCGCCACCCAAGGACGCCAATGGGATAATACGGTCAAAGCCCTATCCGACGCACAGTTGCAGGTATCTGATACCTACGTCTGCGGCCCTTGTTCTACAACAACACGAGTGATCATGAACGAACAGACACAGAACGCGTCCGGGGACCTATATTTTATCAGATGACATGGGATATTGGGCATTGACATTGTTTTTCTAAGTTGCTCTTGGCTCGAGAAGCAATTGCTTTTCACATTTCTTATCTTTCATGTTGAGTTTCCGTCCTCAGTTGAAACTCTAATGCTCAAAGGACTAGCCGTGTGGAGCCAGTTCGGTGCGAAGGCCTCACGCTGACCGAGCTAGTTGACCATGGTTCGTGGGTAGCTTCACAGGCTGCTATGGGTAACTTCTAATTTGGGATGGCCCCCCTCTGGATACCCGGGAACGACCTCGAGGTTCACGGCTCCTGAACATTGGTAGACCCTCCAGGCATGTTGTCAGGTAGAGCCGACGAGAATAAATCTGCAGGGGCCAGAGCTACGAGTGGATAATGGTCGGCCCATCATCTCCCATGAGGGCTGACCCTCAGCAGTACCCAGTGACCTCATACTACTAACTTAGGTAGTCTTGGAGGATTACCAAGCAGTACAGGCCCATGACCCCCATGGCTATGTGGCTCTTATCATTGCATGACAGGCTCCCTACCCGTCCACAAGCTTAGCGAGGCGTGGTGACGCTAGGCCATCTGCAAATGAGAGTGGCAAGTTGTAACCGCCCGTCCGATGATGTCGGCAGCAGCTCAGCCGCTGGGGATACGATGATATCATGGGTGCTGTAACAGCGTCAATGGTTATAGTACGTACACGCTGAACGAATCAAAGCCATTGGAGAAGTCTACACCGATACATTTTGAAAGCCGCGTTCCTTCCATACTCGATTCGACCTGACGACTACTGCTTATGGTTGTCGAGCTAGACACTTGTCTCTACAAGATATTATTTCGTGGCTCTGCATTGATCAGGTACTACTGTGGACAGATGTACGGCTAAGGCTTATTTTTGCTTTCTCGAGTTTTATTCTTCCCGTCACCCACATTACCAATCGAACTTCTTAACAAGGTGAACTTGAGTTTTCTCATATATGTATAACCCTACGGACGTTATTGCTAAACCTACTATTCACACATTATTATCCTATATACATCGTCTGAAGTGGGGAGAAAGAAAGAGAAAAAGAAGAAATCAGCAATCAACCCGGGTATTGCCTCCATTGAACATATGAATAAATGAGGAATAAAGATTCCTCATATGGTCCCTACAGAATTCTGTCGGGAATGATGGGCTGACTGTGCTACAGATAAAAACGAATTATGCGTTCCCTATCGACAACCGGACGACCTTTGAAGGACAAACAGTCTATGCTTTCTGTCGATGGGAGGCGTGGTGAAGACACAACAATGACCGTTCCGAGAAGTCCTCCATTGAACATGAGCCGTCATGCGTCCTTGGATGATTATTCTAGAGTCATGCTCCAATATACCCAGCGACAGATGGCCGCCTTCACCGATATCGACCACGGAAATAGGCACAACAGTGTCGGGAGCAGTAGCAGCGGGAGTAGTAATACTAGCGGTCGAAGCAATACTTCGATTGCAGGTGAAATGGCCCGTGAAGCTATTGGTCCTAACCCTCCTACCGGCGCCAGAAGTGTCCGGTCGCATGTCGGAGAAACACCCAAGAGACGTTAATGCTCATTTCTGAAATACACGAGAAAGGTTAGTGCTGGTAAAACCATTATACCGCTTTCGAGTTTCTCGTTCACATCATAGCTAACGGTGACGATGAATAGATGAATTAATTGTCTATTATCTTCATCGGTACACGGACGAGTAGGATGGTAGCGAGGTTGATATCTAATTAATTCAGTTGACCCTCTTCAGTCCTTCCATAATATTTTTCCCCCTTTGAAGTTGCATGAGCTAGTTGGTGTTTCCTGCGAGCTGTTATTTCCTATCTCAAGCAGCTTTTTAACCTCCACTGTCATTCCCTCAAGGAATTTACAACCTATCCATCACTCAGAATTTTTTAATATTCCCTTCAATGTCAGATAATATTAATCTTTTATCTATCTCAATCTGCTCGAGCTTCCTTTTCTTCCGTGAGGAAATTTGTTCAGGTGATCCTGTACTCGATGTGTTGTACGGTATCTCGTGAGTTACCTAGTCGATGCGATCGTTTAATAATGGCAACAAGATATGTAATTGCTCGAATAGACTACGAGAGAGTCTTACTTGAATGTCAATATCTAGAGCATGAGAACAGAATTCGATTCGCGGGTGGATGTCATGGTTAAGTAGGGTGAAGACGTTAGATTTTTATATTTTATATCTCTAAAGTACCTAACGTAGGCTGCTTACCCCAGGGTTCGTTCCACGTTCAACACGAAGACGTGACTTGAATGGCGAGACATTTACTGATGGTTTGATGTACAGTACTTGTCGCTTTTATCCATACGCACCGTCCAATTCGGGAACCTTAAAAAGTACCTAGGTATTTTACTCTGTATAACCTAAGAGTATGACTCCGGCCCTTTTGAGAATCTACTGTATATTCCACCGATTGCCTGCATTAAAAGTGACAATAGACCCCTTTTTTCGTCTATCATAGTTAAATTAACATCAGTTTAAGGAGTTTTTGTGGCGAGTTTCGAAATACCTCCCTTGATCGGTGTCGACGGAACTTCGTTCCCAATGCCTTAAAATGGCATATAATGACCTCCCAGACGGATGATATACTTAACAAGCAGGCAGAAGATACCCTAAGATGGAAACGATGTTATACAAATCATGTTCACGCTCATCCTTGCCAAATGATATTGCGCGAATTTCTCCGCTCACTCCACCGCAGGAACAGCGACGCGATCGACAACTGCAGTTAACCAGGTCCAGGACCGTCCCGCCTTCGCGAGAAGACACGAACGTAGCATGAAAATCTATATATGGTTCTCCTCTCGCAAGCAGCCTGGCCCACAGCCCCGAAGATTCGAAGAGAAACGCAGTTTTCCTATATGTCGGGTAAACCTCGGTGTTCTTGTCCATCCCCGCCCTTTCGTACTACCTTATGAAGATCATCGCGGGGATGCCGTGGACAATTCATATGCGAGTGCCCTATGGGGCCCCGAAGTGTTTCCTGTTGATCGGACAAGCCAAATCACCCACAAGCCCACCCTGGTAGCGGCTTTCTACTTGCACTTTCTACACTACTGAATCATATCTTTCGTCACCCCCTCCCTGCAACATAGCGGCTTGGCAGATTGCCATTCTAAAACCATGTGTGATTTTGAAGCTATTGGAGGGTGCCCAGACACTATGATAGGTCACAGGCTCTAGACGAAGCCAGCCGAGAACAAAATATAAGAAAAGCGGCAAGGTAAATTGCTTGGACAGGGGGTATAGGGTAACAAAAGATATGGTCCAGCAGTGTAAATGAACAAAGGACACCCCCGGCCACCCTCTGAGAAGATCAGGTTTCTTCCCCTGGAACCATAATCGCTCCAGGACTGCCGTCGCGGGATATTGTCGTGCAGTCCTGCCCACGACCAACTGCTCTGAGCTGTCGGCCAGACAGCTATAAATGCCAATATATACCTAGCTACTAACACTTGTGACTTCCGTCTCTACTGATCGCTCCACACTTCCTTCTGGGATTCTTTCTTTACCCATTCCATCAGAGTAATTCACCAAAGCAGAACGCGATGGTCCAGATAGATATAGATAAAGCTCTTTCGGAGCTCGCACTCGCAGAGAAGGTAGCCCTCACGGCAGGTATGATGTCCTTCGCGCTTAAGCCCATATCCACTTTCATCATGACTTGGTCCTGCAAGTATAGCCACTGATGCATATATTTGTTGGTAGGGGTCGATTTCTGGCATACTGCCTCCGTGCCGCGTTTGAATATCCCCGCCCTTCGCACCTCTGATGGCCCAAACGGTGTCCGTGGCACTCGCTTCTTCAATGGCGTCCCGGCTGCCTGTCTGCCCTGTGCAACCGGCCTCGGAGCGACATGGGATACTGAGCTGCTGGAGAAACTCGGGCGGTTGCTTGGTGAAGAGGCCAAGGCTAAGGGCGCACATGTCCTCCTGGGCCCGACCATCAACATTCAGAGATCACCTCTGGGAGGCAGAGGATTTGAATCCTTCTCTGAGGATGGAGTGTTATCGGGAACCCTGGCTGGATATTACTGCAAGGGTGTGCAGGAGGAGGGTATTGCTGCTACGCCCAAGCATTTTGTCTGCAATGACCAGGAGCATGAGAGGATGGCAGTCAACAGTATTGTCACACAGAGAGCCATGAGAGAGATCTACTTGCTGCCATTCCAGCAGGCTTTGAAGATCTGCGATGCGGCTTGCATCATGACAGCCTACAACAAAGTCAACGGATTACATGCAAGTGAGAATAAAGCGATTATTGATGACATCTTGCGCAAGGAGTGGGGATGGAAGGGCCTTATCATGAGCGATTGGTATGGCAGACCTTTAAATCCTACATTGACGATACGGATACTGATTTTAGAACAGGTTTGGAACATACAGTACATCAGAGGCTGTCAATGCCGGTCTCGACCTCGAAATGCCGGGCAAGACACGCTGGCGTGGACAGGCCCTGGTCCACGCAGTCTCATCGAACAAAGTCCCAGAACGCATCCTGGATGAGAGGGTGAGAAAAGTCCTTAACCTGGTGAACTTTGCGCATAATTCTGGGATCCCGGAGGGCGCTGAGGAGAAGTGGCTGAATCGCCCGGAAGACCAGGCCCTGCTCAGGCGCGCGGCGGCTGAATCTGTAGTCCTGATGAGAAACAACGGAAATATCCTTCCATTTGACAAGAACAAGCCAGTTGCGGTCATCGGGCCTAACTCCAAGGTCGCCTCCTATTGTGGTGGTGGCTCAGCTTCACTGCCGGCGTACTATACCGTGAACCCCTTCGAAGGTGTTTCAGCGAAAAGCAAGGAAGATGTCTTTTTCTCCCAGGGAGCCTACGCACATAAGGAACTACCTCAGCTTGGCCCATTGATGAAGACCCCTGGTGGAAAACCTGGTTTCCTGTTCAAGGCGTATAACGACCCTCCCAATACCAAAGACAGAGAACTCATCGATGAGATCCATCTAGTCAACTCGTTTGGTTTCCTCATGGACTACGTCAATCCAAAGATTAAGTCTATGACTTTCTATGTTGATGTGGAAGGGACCTTCACTCCAGAGGAGGATGGGATATACGATTTTGGTGTCAGTGTTGCTGGAACCGGTCAGCTCTTTATCGATAAAGAGCTGATTGTAGACAATACCAAGAACCAGCGCCGGGGCTCTTCATTCTTTGGAAGCGGCACCGTGGAGGTGAAGGGTTCCAAGGAATTGAAAGCTGGAAAAACATACAATGTCCTCTTCCAGTTTGGCAGTGCACCAACCTCAGACTTGGACATGAGGGGGGTTGTTGCATTTGGTCCCGGTGGATTCAAGCTCGGTGGATGTAAACGCCTAAGCCAGGAGGAGTCTATCACACATGCAGTTGATATTGCCTCAAAGACTGAGCAAGTTGTCATATTTGCTGGTCTGAATAGCGAATGGGAAACGGAAGGATACGATCGTGACCACATGGATCTACCTCCCGGTAGCGATGAGTTGATATCCCGAGTTCTGAAAGCAAACCCAAAGGCTGTTGTAGTGATCCAGAGCGGAAGTCCAGTCACCATGCCCTGGGTCAACGATTCCAGCGCATTGTTACAGGCCTGGTATGGTGGGAACGAAAGTGGAAACGGCATCGCGGACGTTCTCTACGGCGACGTGAACCCGTCCGCCAAGTTGCCCATCAGCTTCCCCGTTCACCTCCGCGACAACCCATCCTACCTAAATTTCCGATCAGAGAGGGGTCGTGTCCTCTACGGCGAAGACATCTACGTGGGATACCGCTACTACGAGAAGACCCAAACACCCACACTCTTCCCCTTCGGCCACGGCCTCTCCTACACCACTTTCTCCCGTTTCGGCCTGACTCTCACCTCATCTCCCGAGAAGCCCAAGCTGGAAGATGGCGAAACGATTACTGCCTCCCTGACTGTTACCAACACTGGCTCAGTTGCCGGTGCAGAGATCGTCCAACTCTGGGTGATCCCGCCCGCGACGGCAAGCGTCAACCGTCCCGTCCGTGAGCTCAAAGGGTTCAAGAAGATCTTCCTCCAGCCCGGGGAGAAGAAGACCGTTGAAATAGTCGTGGAGAAGAAACTCGCCACGAGTTTCTGGGATGAGACACGAAATGCGTGGATCTCCGAGGCGGGCGACTATGAGGTTCTCATTACCGGTACGGGAGAGGGCACGCTCAGGGCTGGCTTCAAGGTCGAGAAGACACGGTTTTGGCTGGGACTGTAGATCCCCAATCAACATGTAGCTAGCTTGGAAGCATCCAGTGGCCTCTTACCACGCGTTATGGATTTACGAGATACGTCCTCCGTTGATACTTGGTATAGATCATAGACACGAATTATACACGAGTCACGACCACCATCATCTTGGAACCTCCTTAAATCGACACTTCGACAACATAATCCTTCTCCGCAATATCCACTAAGCAGTAAACATATATGGCACAGAGTTCTGCAAAGTGAATCGACAGCCCTCTCAGGGCCCGACACTCCGTAACATGGAGCGTACACTTAGATGACTACCTAAGCATTGTGCCGAGGCAGATCCAACTTCCGAACATATATTAGAAGCAGAAAAACAAAGTTTCTCCTTACTACTTAAACTCCCAGTCCAGTTAATAGAATTCTTAGCACGGTGCTGCTAGCTAGGGGCGGGAGGCTTAGAAGAGGGAGGGCGACACCCCTTGCATATCGCGTACAATATAGTACGCCGGTACATGAGCAGACACTTGAAAATACCAGCCAGTTGTCGAGACTTCGGGAAGTGTAATCTAGACACCTAGGGAGCTAGTTTCTCTTGCTTTTATTGTCCAGGTCTTGTATCTTACTCCGTACATTAAGTAGGTAGCCAGTAAGCAGTAGCTGTCTCCATGCTTTTTTCGACGGGTGGCGTCACAGGAGCAATTGTTTCGTTGCTTAGGTAGGTTTAGTCCTCGCTTCTTGCAGGCAAAAAGGAGATGCTGGGGCCGGGAGAGGGATAGAGTCCTGTGTAGGTAAGTAGATAGGATACGTCGTACGCCATGCTATCTATTATCTATCATCGAGACAGAGAAAGGCACAGCGCGGCGAGCTGAGGACATGGCTAGGCTAACTAGGCCCTGCGGCCTGGGCGAGGGAGGATGCAACTATATAGACACATCCGTCGAAGTGGCTGGGAAGGAGAGTCTAGACGCTCTTTACCTAGCATACCATACTTCGTACATTTATGCCACGAAACGCATGTTTTCGTTTCACCTCGTCTCCAGTTCACATTCCTCGGCAGGGAGATCCGGAGGGAACGAACTGTGAGGGCTACCTGTAGAGCGGACAGTGAGCAGTGGCTGGGTGAAGGGAAGGGAGAGGGATATCGGATTTATTCGTACTGCAGCTGTAATAACTCCAGGAGGTTCTGCAAGCAGAAAGGAATGAGTCCACAAACACGTGCCACGCCACCACTCCCCCCGCGTGACTGGGGGATATGATTTAACAAGAGCACCGATCTTGACTCGAATGTAAGAAATGAAACGTGAGGAGGGTTCTCTCGATTTCTTGGATCCTGATCTCCCTGACTCCTTTCATTCCCGCTACTCTCTTTTTTATCGTTCTGCCGTTCCTTCATGGACGAGATCGTGCACAGTTCCTGGAGAGGATAGGTCTTTCTCCAGGCTTTTCTTCTTCGAAGTAGTATCCCGTCCACTCCTTTCAGTTTCTGTACTTGTTTTGTTTCCTCTTTTCGTCGTCTTGAATAGCCTCTCCTTGATACCCGTCCGTTCGTTGAATTGGAAGCTGGATAGCTTGTTCTCGCGCGCAGACTTCTCACTTCTCCAGAGATATCCTACTTCCTGCGACCGGCATCGAGCAGCAATACAAATTGAATAGCAACAAAATGCGTCTCTCGATATCTTGCTTCCTACTTGCAGCCAGTTCTCTCGCTGCCGCGGCACCGCCTCAACAGCATCAAGCTCGGGCGTCAACATCTCCTTCCCCAGCTCCATCTCCCGCAGCAGAAGAAGGACAACAACAAATGACTAAACCCGTCTGCGCAGACCATGCTAGGAGGCAATGTTGCATCTCCGTCAGAGGGTTAACAAAAGAACTATTGGACCCTCTAGGCTCTGTGATTCCGTTCTTGAGCGGAGTAAAGATCGGGTCCGTGGTTGGGATCGGATGTAGGTTTCCTAGTGTTCTGATAATACCACGCAGATGACCGACGAATTCATTTCCATGCGATAACAGGCACGCCTATGGCCGAAGACGCGCCAGACCATACGTGTCGAAACACGGTTTCATGCTGCTCTGGCAAGACATTGGTGAGTAATAAATACACCTAGTTTTCTGGACTGGTCCTTTGCCAGCCCCTCTCCTTTTGGTCATTATATGCACCTTCATGGTGAACCAAAACTGATATTGACTTCCCTCTTGACCGGACAGGCTGGATCGGGAACCATAACTTTCGGATGCGAGGACTTGCCACAAGCTTAGTAGAATGTTTTGCGGAAAGAATACTACCTTATGATGCCGTGGTCAACAATGTCTGATATGGAAGAGTTGGGAGGGGTTATCAGGAGAGTACATCGATTGGGGTGTTAAACGGGTTCACTCTTGTATCAACGGCTGTATTTCGTGTTATGTCTGTTCAGATACCTTTGCTGTATGTGTTGATTCCGCATTTGCGGTCGGTGTTGGTAAATGTGGAGATTTGCGAATCTCTGTACATCTGTCAAAAACGGGGTATTTTGACTGTTCCTGAGACTTAGAAAGATTTCAAACTAAATAGTACTGTGCAGTCACTTGAACAAAAAGTATGTAAAAAATAAAATAGGAATTAAAATATCTCTCATTGATCCAATAAGTTATCATTATCGTACTGTACATGATAGATATTCGACTATCGCCATCCTGTACCATGGCCTCCAGACGAGTATCCACTTCCTCCCGACTGGCTCCATGGGTTATGGTTTCCTTGACCTTGACCCATGGAGTAAGGTGGAGGGAAATGATACGAGCCCGGTGGCACTTGCTGCCCCTGACCTGGGGGAGGCGGCGGATATTGGCCCCCTTGAGGTGGAAACGGCGGATTGAAGCCAGGCATACCTCCTGGAGGCAAAGGAGGAGGCGGTGGTGGCCACGGCCCGTGATAGTTTGGCGGCGGTGGAGGAGGAATAGGGACCCCGCCGGGTCCCAGTGGAGGTTGACTGAACTGTTGACCGTTGTTCATCGGGAACTGAGGCGGAGGTGGTGGAGGGACACCTTGAGGCGGAGGATATGGATGGCGTGGAAAAAATGACCGATGGGGAGATGGGGGTCGTGGAGAATAAGACCGCTGTCTCGATCGTGACCGTGTGCGTGACTTTGACCGCGGAGGACTCCGTGATCGAGAGTAAGAGTCACGGTGCTGCGGAGGGCCGCGCCGACGCGATACAGATCTACTCCGTGATCTTGAATATGATCGTCTTCTGCCATCAGGACTGGGACTATCACTGTAACGTCTCCTCTTCCGTGGACTCTCACTTCCGCTCCGGCTGTGGCTTCGGCTTCGACTTCGGCTGCGGGAATCGCCCGACTCTTTCCCATTTCTCATCCTCATCTGCTGGCAAAACGCACGCGACCATCCGTAGTATGTCTCGCCATCGATTATTTCTCCAGTAGCCTCATCTCGAATGACCTTTTGACCGAGCTCGTCGAAGTCAACGACAGCGTTCTCATCATGTTCAGGCTCATCTGTGCCATATATTCGATCAACGTCCTTGAGAAATTTCTTCAACGCTGAGACCAGCTTTTCGTCTGCAGGACCGGCCAGGAACTGGAGCGGCTTCACAGCCTCTGGCCGTATGGGGGTCGTCGAGTTCGGGACTATATGAGGAACGAGGTTTCCCGCTGGGAGGTCGTAGTACGGCGTGGAGGTATCCCCATGAGTCGGCGGCATGACGAATGGCGCATCTCTCGCGGCATGCTTCTTTTCTGCCTCCGCATCACCATCCAATATCCCAATTGATGTTTTGATGGCATCGACCGACGCCGAATTCTTCACTGCTTCGCGAAGCTTATTGACGTAGTCTGAGCTGTAATATCCGTGTTCACCCCATATATCGAGAAGCTCATCTAGTCGTCTGCGATGTTTCGGGTTCTTCTGACGATCAAACGAAGCTGCAAGACCGAGCAGGTCGACCATATATGGCTGCAGCGAGCTGGTAAGAGTTGGAAAGGCCGTTGAAGTGTCGGAGTGGTACTTCGCGTGGTGGAACAGGTCGTTCAGCAGATAGAGGATATGTAGCCTTTTGCGCTTCCCAGAGGGCCCTGAAGGACCAGCGACAGGCTTCTGCGGCTTGTCATCTCCAGCCTTGAATGATTCCGACAGCACGACCAGGTACTTGCCCAACACTCCCACCCTGTTGGACGACAAGACGACATTTTTGAGAAGCCATGATTTACAAGTCTATTCCACGCTCACAGATTTAGTAAACACATTTACCCAGAGCCAAGGACACAAAAATATCAGACCTGGATATTTGCGGGAGAGCAATGCGACAGTGCTTTGTCTAGCAACGAGTGGAAAGCTGTGATCTCGTCGCGGGGAACGGAGGAGGGATCGGGGCGCAGAAGCCCTGCTGAAAAAGCAGCCTTCGCAATGGCAACCTGATGAGAAGCCATGCTCGGGTCAAGAAGGATAGAGTGTCAGGAGGAAGGACTTTTCATGAACATGAACCTCACATCCTCTGTACGCAGAGTGGCGTCGCGGTTCAGCGAGCTTGAAGCTCGTCGGGGATCGCTGCCCTGCCCTGCGCACGTGACCGCTAGGCTGCATCGGCTCTCGCTCTGAATGGCCCGATCACTCCACGGTCCAGGCCCGGTTGTTTACTCTATCCATGGACAAGATTATCGCATCGAAAGATATGGAAACACACAGTATATGGCTAAAATAGCTTTAACATCTTTCAAGTAGACGTCGGGAAGCAGGTACATGTACATGACAGGATGCGATACTGAACCTCTATATACAGCAGAAGCAGAATTCATGCAACTCATCGCCAAACGTTTCGAGGCCTCAGTTGCAACAAAAGACGAAAAACTATTCAAAGTTTAAAATAATCTGACTAGTGATATATTTGAAAAAGCTGATCATTTCAAAGACTGGAAAACCAGATTCGCGGTCGAAATCCTTTTGATCACCCCTCCTTTTCTTTCTTGGCCGATTCATCTGCCTTCTGTAGCTCGTCCTTCTGTGGAAGAGGCAGAAAGTCCAGCGTAGGCGCTTGGCGTGCATAGTTCAAGTAGGACGGTTTCGTCTTATCGCTAAAACGAGGCAAACGTATTGTGCTAAAACTTTGCGGATGCAATTATCTTGGGCTTCCAGCCGAGTTAATAGGCGCGCAACTTTCATGACCTCTTTTGCTCGTGGCCTGTGCTTCCGGTCGATAGTTTCGAAGAGGTCTCTGATTTCATCCAGGGTAGGATTTGGATTTTTCTGAAGAAGTGGATGGAGTAAGTTGGTGAGATGTGCAACATTCTCGTATGCGAGATTGGCTCCCTGGCCGTAATTAGGAGTGGTCTGTAAATGCATTTGAGTAAGTATAGAATCAAGTAATTCGATGAAGAATCCATTGCGGACTCGAGCATGGTGCCTGGCACCGCAAGGCAGCGAATGCAAAAATGTAACATACCTTGTGAATAGCATCTCCCATCAAAATGGCTCTTGAATGATACCATCTTTCTAGTAGCCCCTCTTCAAGAGGTGCCATTGTTGCCCTTAGACGCTTGTCCCAGAGATCCTTGATCGTGTATCCGGGTCCCACCTGCACGTCCCCGGATTGATTGATAACTGCCGATGTGTCCTTCTCTGTGTATCGTGGGCTGTCCAGTCCCTTTGTCAAGGGTACCTTGATCAGCAGAAACCAAAATATCTGGCCTGGAACTCCGGAGCAAGAAATGGTTGTATACTTGTCATAGTAGCCATAATGCATTACGCCATCTTTTGCCAAAAATGGTGCAGATGGGTCATTGTGGGAGAAGCTGAAAACACACTTGTATTCGCAAGTGAAGGCTTCACGTTGTGGAGAGAACTGTCAGCGCGGAAATGCTTCGAGAGCTTTTGACGGGGAAAGGAAAGAAGAAAACAAACCTTTCTGGAAGTCATTGCTAATTCCTGGAATCTCCTTGCTGAGATTTTTCGGACATTAGCTGAGTCACTTTGCTATGAATCCCGTCCGTCCCAACCAAAATGCTACCACGATATGTCTCCCCATTTGACGTTGTCACAGCAATCCCATCTTCGTCCTCTTCATAAGAGACGACGGCAGTCTGGGTCAGGATGCGCGACTTGTCCCGGATGTGCTTGTATAAGATCTTCAAGAACTCGCATCTTCCCATAAAGATGATGGGGCCTCCTAGACTGTGTCATATTACAAGCATAAGCATTTTCCTCTACTAAAATAGCTGGGAGCGATCAAATATTTTCTAAAAGGTTACTCTTGAGAAATTGGAAAATGAACGACGTACTTCTCTTCGATTAATTTCATTGCCCAAGATTTGTCGAAGCATTTTCCTTTCTCGTTGAAAGCCAATCTGTACCGAAGCGGCACAACACCGCTCAGTAGCTCGTCTGCTACTCCCAACTGGCCAATGTCTTCAAAGATTGGGGATGTAGGCTAATAGAGGCACCCAGCTCAGGTCCGATTTCTCCTTTCTCAAGCAAGACGTAGTCAATTCCTGCTTGCTTCCAGACACAGTCAAATAGAGGCCCACCACGCCGCCACCGGCTACGATAACCTTAAAAGGGGCCATGGAGTAAGATTGATGTTGATGCAAAATAAACGGATATATCGATTGTTCTTAATTGAAGAAGAATTGCAAACCCGCTAAAAGGAATCAAACGTAAATACCGGGACACCAGCTGCAAGGTCAGGATGTGTTAAAGATCACTACAGAAAGAGAAATACTTAAATTGAAGCTCGGGAATTACAGGCGCCACTTAGGCCACTAATCATCGATAATGACCCCGCTGAACTAGGTACCTCCATGTTGGAGTTACACCAAACTCTGTTTGTGATAGTGTCGAGGAAAAGCGACCTACCGCGGAGCATTATTAAATTTGCCTATTTGTTCCTGGGTAGAATCATCACGGAACGGAACTTAAATTTGTGGACTAAACTCGGATGATCCCTCACCGCCATTACCACTAGTCTTGATCATGCTATCATACTATCCACACTGACCTCACCTACGGAGTTGAAAGCCGGGTAGCCCGGTGAAATACTATCTAGTAACCAGTGCAAGTTGTTAAACCCTAATTCTCTTCACTTAGACTCGAAAACCATGAGATACCCACTCGTTCATCTTCACAATTCGAAGCCCTGATGACAGAAGTCTCAAATCCTCCATTGAGTGGTATCTTGAGAAAGCAAATGTAAAGCCATAGCCAACATCTTTCGACTCATACATAGGTCCCACTCTGTTGTTCCAAACCGCTTGGCCTTACCAAACTTGCCTTCCTGCTCCCGCACTTTCTGAATTGCTATGTCTCTGGCTCTTTCCATTTCGATGGATCTGACGCATCGTTGCATTCGATTCATCATATCTTCAAAAGCAACGGGATCCGTTCGGTCTCTGCTGGTAGTGGGCGTTCTTCGCCTAGGTGGTCAAAGACAACTGACATCAGCTCTCTGAGACTGAGTGAAGCAGCATGATCGGGCACAATGGTTTGACCGTGGACTTCACCCGTGTGTGAAACGGTACCATTCCAAATCTCTTTTGGCTCCTGTCCCTGTTGGCAGAAGGAAAGGTGGACTGTAAATGTCCCTGAAAGAGGGATGTCTTCTTCATGGTGCCAGTCAAGGACGAGCTGTGCCAAACCATTGAAGCCATGTCTGTGTATGTATTCCAGAGTTCACTGTTAGTCATTCTCCAGGTGAATGCTGGCTGTCGTTGAACACATTCGTTGTCGCTGCTTTGCTCCGTGTCCCCGTCTTCTTCACTTCCAGCCCCTGAGGTTGCTCCCTTTGCCGTTTTTCTTCCTTAATATCAATAGCAATAGCAAGACATGGCATTCCGTCAGGCACTGAAAACGACTCCTTTGTATCCTCAAACAATTTGTCTCGGGATTCGGTTGCGCCAACTTCAACAGCTATGATAGAACGGCCATACCTAGTGCCGTCCGTTCCGAGAATACGAAGACTTACACCAGGGACCCTTCTGCCTCGTTTGCGATGGCTAGGAAATCTCCACCCTGGCAGGAGCCATCACTCATGTTAAAACCACATGAGATATAATTATATAGTAAGAGTTTCAAAGGAGGGTGTCTAACTCACATATGCTTCTATAGGTACAGAGAGACATCATCTGTGCCATGCCTGCTATTCGCCCTTCGCGCTTAAGTCGATCAATAACAACACCTTTCAGATATGCCTCCATGGCCCAAGAGATCGCCCCATGCAGAAGATTGTCAGTGGCCCTGATGATAACATGCCCTGATCGGGCATCATATTCGACAGCATCCCGCTGGTCCCACAAGGTCGCCTGCCACTCAAGGTATCCGGATTCGCTGACTTTGTACTTGTCAAGGGCGAGTCACCCGATGCAGGTAGCTCGCAACCGAGCAATCTTACCTGCTGAAACGTGGATGGAATCAACGCCGTGGAGGATCCATGCGATGTGCTCGCGGGTGTTGTTATCATCTTGTCTGCGCATGTACGATAATTAGGGCCCATTGCAAGAAGCGGGACTTCTCCATCTTTTATCAGGTCGCTCTAGTGGTTGCTGGCCAATATCTGACCTGAAGGACAGAAGAAAATGTAGTGACCCGCTAGTCGTCTTTGTTGCGGATACAGGAATACAATGGGCTATCTTACTGCTACCTGTTTACGCCATTTGGGTAGTCTCTATCTTGTCTCCCGGTAATCCTTTGTTTTGATGGCATCCACTCTTCCTATTTTTCTACGAAGATGGTTAGTATTTGTTCCTATTAGAAATGGCGAGAAAACACGGTTCGCAAATCCGGCTGCGAGTTGCATTTAAATGCGTTTCAGACGAAAAGGAATTGGCGCAGAGGCAAACTACAACCGCATTAACAAGCCCGGAATGTTCCTACATTGAGAATCTACGCCATCGTGTTTCAATTATTCATTCTCTATCGTGAGGAGTCTAATAAGCCCCTACATGGATATCGTGAGATCACCAGGACCAAAGCCCTCTGCTTAGTCCTCTCAGCCCCTGTGCCTTAATACCATGAACATCTATCTTCTCAAAATGAGACCATCAAAGGAGTGAAATTGCTCTTTGCCTCTGTTCCTTCAAGCCTATAGACTTCCCAGATTGACAGTCACAGATGCCATCCAACAATGTCTATTGCCATTTCTGCACAACCACTCCACCTCTCTTGAAATCTGGAAGGTCTCCCAGAACGGCGGACTTGTCAGTGAGCTCCTTGCTTGGGAATGTAGTCATCAGCACCCACGGTCTAGCCTGGCTAGCGGGGCTGGCTGCCGAGACAAACGAATAGACGTCTCCAATGGTGTGCGTGGTGTTGAATCGCGCAGTCAGTCGTGTGCCATCTCCAAGCCGGATCTGCAGGGTGACCGTTGGTTGAGACTCATCGACATTCGGCTTTGCTGGTTCTGCGCTGGCCGCAGGTGTCGGGGGTGCCTCGGTTCTCACACCAGGAGTCGGACTGCCCAGCCTCTGTCCTGGTCCCGAGAAGGGCTTGTACTTTGGTTTGGGTTTGACATATTTCTCTTCGTGTTGTTTGATCTCAACGTCAACCTCCTGACCTGGCTGGACGTTCATGATGGAAAGCGGCGCACGCCCCTGTCGTATGCCATCGAGAATCTCAGCGTTGCGGGGGTCATCTGACCGGTATAATTCGCCATCATCAACCGAAAAGCCATCGGCCCAGAAGTGAAGCGTCCTTGAGACTCGTGGTGGTCGCTGTCGAACACCCGCGTTCGGATCTTCAATCACACGGCTGGGGGTATCGTCCCCGCCGAGAGTGCGCGCCGTTCCTGTGAAGTAGGACTTCTTGGGTTTGGGTTCATCCACAGGAGGTTTGGTTCTATCTAGGTTAGCAGTTCTGCAAGGAACACCAATAGCAACGGGATCTCACCTCCTGGCCTTTTCGAGGATCTTTTGCTTGATGTCGTCAGGGTTCTGCACCGCCAGACCTGATTTCTCGCCTCCAGCAAAGAAATCCTGGTTTTCCATATCATCATCGTCGGTGGAGTCACCGCCAGCGCTCCCAGCTCCAAGGTCGCCTAGCGTAGCAAACTTCTTCTTTGGGGCTCTCCGCGAGCTTGAAGAGGACTGCTGAGGCGTAGCAGAAGACGGAGCAGGAGCCCCTCCCAGTGTCCGACCAGCGGATGGCCTGTCCGTTAGATCATCTGAGCCCAGGCGCCTTCCACCTCCTGTGTTCATGCTCTGCAAGGCTTCGTCCTGCTCTGCAAAGAACTCGGTCACGGCCGCCTCTATATCCCATTCGTTGGCGTCTAGGAACTGACGAGCCTGTACAAGACGTGGGTGAGTAACAATGTGCCAAGATAGTCTGAGAAAAATACGGCACAGCTTACATCTGAGGGACGCGTCCCTGTCATGGCGCAGAACTGAGAGACGATCTCATCTTGGTCGGCGGGGTTCGACGCCATGACGATAGGTCAAAGTGAACGGCAAAAGAAGCTGAATACGAGTCTCTGATGTTGCAGTAAAAAAGAAATAATAGACAAACGAAAGTGAAGAGGAAGAAGGAGAGAAGATGTTTGAGTTGTGATGTGTCTTGTTTGGAGTGACTGCGCTCGACGCTGAGCTCCGCGCTGAGCTTGAGAACAGCGAAGGCACCGCACTGGGGTACGTCACGGTTGCCTGATTGGTCATCCGGCCCGGGGATCTTCCGGCGCGCCTCGCAAAGTTGCTGCAACATCAAGCCGTACACAACGGTATAAAAGAAAGAAGCTGTTATAAAAGAGGTTTTTACTGGTCTCAGTTTGACTACGTCTTCAGGGAAACGAAGAGTTTCAACTTCAGCTTCGTAGATGGTACAGGGTTGCAGAGATATTTCCTTCGATTAAGTTAGGTCCATCTCCAGAGTATGCTTATATAATCCAAGGCGGGATCCAGGAAACGGTGGGCGGTAGACCTGGATATGGACGAGCATCTTAACTACACCATACCCAGGACACCGCGAAAAAGTCGATCACCTCAGTCGTTAGCAAAGCTCTAGTTTAAAGAGGCTTTGCGCAGCCGAACAAAACTGGTCTTTTCTGTTTCATTCCCATTGCATCGAATCCTCTCCGGGTCCTCCTGCGACTTGAACGGCATCCCCGCAATATGGAGTCCGACGACAGCGCCAACTCGCGAATCGAGCTCTACGACTCTGCGCTGACAGTACCGTCAGACTCAGAAAACTATTCAGCCAACCAGGAGCTCTCTTCATCTCAACCGTCCTCATCCAGCTCACCCCTGATACTCTACCACCCGCCTACGCTCTGGAGTGTCCTGCGAGGGGCTGCGATCAACATCATTTTGCCTTTTGTCAACGGTCTGATGCTGGGACTTGGAGAATTGCTTGCACATGAGGCGGCCTTCCGCCTTGGCTGGTCTGGCACAAAGGTGTGTTTAGTTCTCTTTCCTTGCCGGTCTGGTATCTCCCGGCACTGGGACTACCTTGCGAGCTTGCTACCGTAGGGAATTTGAATTCCTATGCTGACTAGCCACTGCAGATCTTCCCTACATACCGGAGGTCGAGGCCTCTTGGACCGGGCATCGAAGCCCGAGAGATTCCTCTGGAGAGGAGATGGAGGAACGGAGTGGATCTGAACGACGCGATGTCTCTGGAATGAATATACGAAAAAGGCCAGAGCTAGATCTCCTTATTTCTGAAAGTACTGAGATGTCCCAAGGACATGCATAGGCGGTCATTGTTTCTTCATTTCCATTTTTCTGTCGATGTCGTCTCCTTGTACATAGATACCAGGTACTAATGGGACCGATTGGATGGCGTCTGGAGAATTTTTTGGATTGGGCTCATACGAACCGCAACATATATCTGATATCTGGCAGTCAAATGCAATAAAAACAGAGTTGAATTGAATAAATACAGGCTGCATAATAACATCCAATATCCTGAAATCCCGCTGTCGTTCCCCGGCGGCTCGGCGTGGGCGGCCGGAGACCGCCCGGCAGAAAAGCTCTTGGCGCAAAAAGTCCAGCGACGCCGCCGACAAGAGTTGAACAGGCCGGATCCCCTCCAATCTCCAGTGCCAGCAATTGCTTCGCCACCAAACTTCACAATGCTGGGTGGGACAGGCATAAGAGGGTCTGGCGCCGCGGCCGGCCTGTCCAGGCAGAGATTGACCGCATCCCTACGCTCAAGTCGATCGGTTTGTCTCCCGTCGCGTCGCGGCTCCGAACCCCGGACTGACATGGATTTATATAGATCTCCTCTGTGGCCTCGCAGTCTCTTCGGATTCAGGCTCGGTTTGGTAGAAATGCCCCGATGCTGGCAGGCAACTTTTCCTGGAAACCCGCACCGTCTGCGTCCCGATTGATATCCGCTCGTTTCAACTCTACATCTTCCGCATCAGCAGCAGCAGCGACGACGGCGAGCAACAATGCTGCAGAGGGAGCCCCGCAAGCAGAGACGACCAACGTCTCAGACCTTTCAGATCTTGACATTACGCAAATTCCCGAGAAGATTGGTTATCTTAAGGAGCTGGGGTTGGACTTCGGCTGGGGTCCGTCTTCCATCATCGAATGGACTATCGAGCATATCCACATCTGGTCCGGTTTGCCATGGTGGGCCAGTATCGTCGGGACTGGTCTCCTTCTCCGTCTGGCCCTTTTGAAACCCATGATGGACGCTTCAGACACATCGGCCAAGATCCAAAATTTGAAACATCTCTCGACTCCTCTTCGGGCGTCGATGATGTATTACGCGCGGGAAGGGAACAATGCCGAGGTCATGAAAATTAGGGCACAGATGCAGGATCTCCACAACAAGCACGGTGTCAAGCCTTGGAAAGCCTTTGTTCCAATGTTGCAGATCCCGTTTGGTTATGGATGCTTCAGAGTTGTGAGGGGCATGTCTGCGTTGCCTGTTCCCGGACTTGCTGGGGAGAGTGTTGGATGGCTGAAAGACCTTACTGTTGCCGATCCATACTTCATCCTCCCTGCTGCGACGGCTGCATTCATGTATCTGAGCTTCCGTGTACGTCTGCTTCCCCTGACCCCGCGTTCTCATTTGACACTGACCTTTGTTGCGTGACAGAAAGGTGGAGAGGCAGGAATGAACGAGTTTCAAAGCACTACGTTCGGAAAAGTCTTCCTTTACGGTCTCCCATCCATATCATTCTTTTTCATGGCTTTCTTCCCCAGTTCGCTCCAGCTCTACTTTGTGACCACCGGTCTCTTTGCCCTGGGTCAATCCTACCTGCTCAACAACGATAACTTCCGAAGATTTGCCGGTCTCGCGATCCGCAACCGGGACCTACCAGCTGCTGGCAGCCCACAGACCGGCCCAAGCACCTCGTCCCCCAGCAAGAGAATCCGCATGATCTACGATGCCATTGAGGCCGAACGACAGAAGGCTGCCGCTGCCGCTGCCGCTGCTGCCGCCGAGGCTGAGTCGAAGCAGAACATCAGCCTCATCGATCGCACTCTCAACAACGCCAAGGATAGCCTCGCGAACTTCAAGCGCGAGGCGGCAGAGAAGGTGCAGGAGCTGGCCGGCCAGGGACCCGCGACCAACCCGGACGGCACACCTGCGCCGCCACCCAGGCTTAGCCAGAAGGACCTCAAGATGGCCGCTGAGTACGACAAGCGGAGAAAGGAAGAGGAGGACTGGAAGCGCGAGGAGAGAAACCACGCGCGGAGGGAAGCCCACCTGAGAGCCGTGGAGGCTGAGCGGGAGAAGGCGGCACGCTCCTGGTTGAAGAACAGACAGGTCAAGCAGAAGTAATTTAAGCTACCTTTTTTTCCTCCCCTTCAACTCTCTTACTCTCCGCTTATTGATCGACGGAGGTTTAGTTATATGGTCCTTGTTGAGAAGTAAGCAGCGGGCGTGGCGTGCTCTTTTGGGAACTTGCATTATAGAGATTGGAAGGTCCCAGAACATACATCTGTGTAAAATATGCTTCTCCTGTATTACTGACCGAGTTTTCTTATTTTGTTTTACGCCCCTGTACTAAAAAAAAAAAAAAGAAGAAGAATGAATCGATGACGAACGGAATAATCTCCATATCATGTTGACTTCCAAATTTCCTTGTCTTCGGTTCTTACGTAGATGGACTGACTCTGTTGTCACCAGTAGTGTCGGGTTTCACCATATATACCTAAGAACTGTACCTCACCTTACCATCAGTAACACGAAATATGTGATATCTTTTTCAAATCCTACCTACGGGGCCTTTATCATGATTCCTGTGTCAAGGATCTACATACAATATGTGTAGGCTCAATGCACTCAGCGAGACCCACCCCTCCGCATGTGAACCGGTATCAACTCGTCAAATTCGTACCTGTTCATCATCTGCCTAGACAAAGAGAAAAAAAAGCCATCAAAAAGCACCTTGGATTCTCCCTGACATCATCAGACATCTTCCTGCCGGACCTCAGCCAAGTTCACCTATTCGACATTACCTTTGTCAGCACATCAAGAGACATGTTATAGCATAAGGCCGAATCTGTATTGAAGGATAATGGAATACGGGGGATGAAGGAGGGGGGGGGTAATACCTCAACAGCCTCCCTAACAGCCGCATAAGATTCCTCCAGGAGAAGTTCGCTATCGATCTGGAAGTCAACCAACCAACCTCTCAATATTAGCAAAAGCCCGGGATCCTTTCCCGTGGTGGGTGGGTGGCAGATCAAAAAAGTTTCAAATCCGCTGTCTTTATTATTATTTTTTTTTCATACTCACCGTAACAACCTTACGAATACTATCCAAGTATCCTATGATCTGCATATTCTCCTCCGAGAACTGATCGATTCGTTTCTGGAATTCGTCCTCGACTTTCTCCAGGGAAGACGAAGGCGGGATCTGGTCGGCGAGAGCGAGCTTCGTGAAGCGGTGGTACATGGTCATCGGGGAACATTTGATGTGCAGAGCGAATTTGACTTTGCAGTACTGTGTGTGCTGTTAGTGCATGGGTTATGAACTCGGACTCATTCCCGTCTTTCAATCTTTCAGTCACCAGAGGAGGGACAGGGACGTTAAGACCAGACCAGCCCAGACAAACAACGGCAACTTACACGCGAGAAATCGAAAAACTGATCCGTGGAGCGCGGAAACCCGTCGATCAGGAACGCCCGAGCACCGTGCTTCATGTGTCGGAGAATCTGCGCCTGAAGCAGATACATAATCAAGCCGATGGGACAGAGCTTTCCTTCGTCCATGGCCTCCTTCACGACGTACCAGACGCCGAGCGGGCCGGTGTATTCGAACTCACGCAACATCTCCCCCGGGCAGAGATGGATCAGGCCCAGATCCTCGGCCAGACGCGCGCAGAGCGTGCTTTTGCCCGCGCCGGGGCCGCCTGGATATGAAGACTGTGGTCAGCGCGCGTCTGTGGATGCTTTATTTCGAGGAATGAAAGTGGCATGCTGTATCCAGGATGAACGCGTCTTAGATACTGTACTTACCCATGACGAAGATGATCTCCGCGTCCGCGAAATCGCTGTCGGGATAAATTTCGCCGGCCATCATGACTCAACTTCGATCTATCTAGTTCGAGAATGAAGGAAAAGGCTCTCCGTTTGCTGAGCAAGTGCAGCAAAACCTCTTTACCCCTGCAAGAGGGTCAAAAGTTTGCAATATCAAAAAGGGAGGAGGTTTGCTTGCTCCAGGCTCAGGAAGTGTGTGGATCTTGCAAAGCACCAAACAAGAGAAGAAGATGGAAAAGAGCATCTAAGGAAAACAACTCCCTCACATCATTCAATAAAGAATAGCATGCTTCACCTTTCAAAAGCCCGCGGCTGGACGACAAGAGGGCAAGATGGTGTCGTCGCTTAGTCGTCTGCCAACTGAGCAGGACGCGGATCCCACGAATCTTTTTCAAAATGGTGAATGATTTTCTTTCCTCTTTCTCTCTCTCTCTCTCTCTCTCTCTTTTCATCTTGTCAGACACAGTCTCTTTATCATCTCCAAACTCCTTTCCTGTGGCGTTGAGAGAGAAAGATAGTGATTCAGGGGTTTAACTGTGCCGGTGAGATCCCCTTTCATCCCATCCTCGTTATCACACAAACAAGCCCTATCTGCAGTGCCGGCAGATTTCTGACTGACTGACTGTCTCTCTATCAGACCAAGTCATATCAAAGGAAGACAGTTCATCACCTCCTACCTCTGTCGGACGGCTCTCCCCGTCTCATTCTGTCCAGGTAAGTACCTCCAATTTCCACTCCACCCTGCTCCCATGATATACACAGATACTAACCATGAAGAACAGTTACAGAAACCCCACCCCACCTTCCATCATCTGAGGTGTCCCCCCGGTACGCATCTGCAGCATCAAATTGTCAAAGGTATCTCACCATTCGATTCACACAGGAACCTCCTGTACACGCAACTGGACGAATGAAAAAATGAAATAGAAGAAAGCAACTTTTACTGACTGATCGATTCGATTCACTAGGAGTCCTCCCATACACGCATCCACAATGGATTTCAGCATGTTTGCTCAGTTGCTGCTGGCGGGTATTGTCGGGCTCATTTCCTTCGCCCTTGGTCGCGCTTACGGGTCTGTTCGCGCTGTTCATACTCCGCCATCGTCTCCAGTTCCGTCTGCTTCTCGTGGGGACATTTCTCAGCCAGTCAAGCGTACTGGATCCCCTGCCCCTCAAGAGCCAAACGAGGATGAGAGGAGGTTCATTCGCGTGATGACAGAGGAGACGGAACTGTACGACTACTTAGAGGCCAGGGCTAATGAGGAGTTCTGGTTTGAGCGGGCTGGGGATATTCCTCTTGAGGATATCCGTGAGGATGAGGAGGGCCATTGATCTATCCAGTCGACAGACGAGCCTCCCTCTCTCTCTTCTAGTTTCAACTTCCCGACATGGCCAGGTACATCGGTGTACGGTGCTCGTCGCTCGTAATGGTAATGGCTGTTATGTACATCATGCACATGACTTCTCGGCCGTCTGTGGCTCGACTTCATCTCTTTTCTTCATTTTTCTACATAGGTACTTAGTCTACACACGTCAGGACATACTCGACGGAAACACAGGGCACACACTCAGGTTCGAGGGAGCAACGGCGGGCTGAACTTATCCATGTGTTCTCGAATTGAATTCAAGTCCAGCCTTATCTTATCACGATATATCGCATCGTCTCGTATCCTGACAATAATAAAGGTTATACGTAGGTAGAAGACATATACGTTAGATGAGGTGAGGTTGAATGAAGCTTATTCCTCCCGTACAGGCCAACCCTATTCCTAAGCCCTAGCCAGCCCTAGCCCCTTCGATCCCTGTCGACGCATGTATCAGCCCTTCGAACACAGCGTCCGCAGAGTCAAGCTCTAGTCAATGATAGAAAGAAGAATAGAAAACGGGTAGGTTAGTATGTCTTACAATGGCTGATGACCGGGTTACTTATGTACCTAATTACTCCGTACTTGAATTTATTCACGAGCTCCATACAGTATTGTTATGGAGTCCGGAAAACGATCCAGATAGACATAAGTACACGTTAGGCAAATATACACACCTCCATCCATACAGCGTCCAAAAAGAGATAGGGAGAATAAATAAAACACAGAATATAATAACCAACGAAAACTCCCGCTTCGTTGTTATCCGACACTACTACATCACTATTTTTATCCGGAATATTCCGTTCCTCGTACTACCTACCCACCGAGCTGAAAGAGTTAGACAAGAGCAGCCAAGAAGACGGAGTGAAAGCCTGGAGGACGTTGACATCAGGTCACCTGAGCTTCGAGCTTGGCAAGAAGTTGATTTTTGGGTCCAATTTTCCGCCCTACCTGACCCAGCAGTACCGATGGAGACGTGGTTTAATAGTTTCGGGACGTCTCGGTGGTGCAGTGGTGGGAAGGTGGGGAGGTGGGGAGGAGGGGCGTCTCATTATTCAGCTCTCAGCTCTCTGCAGGTCCTTTCTATTCTTAGAATCAAGGAAAACTGAACCGTGCTGAACCGTGCTGAACCGTGCTGAACCGTGCTGAACCGTGCTGAACCTGCGCTGCTGTGCTGCTGTGACAGAGGGTCTGCGTAGTATCGAGTACAGAGAGGCCACATCGTATGACCGAGAGTACTCTGTTAGGACCAATATCGTACACATCGACTGCAGTGACAGATGCTGCAGGTCAAGCAAAGTGACCGGTCTTTCTGATATATCGTGATGTATTGATTGGTGCGGACCCTCGCTATTTACACACTGTGGATAGGTATATGTGTATCTATGGATATATGTTGGTATGTGCCTGAGGGATATAAGCTCTAGCGGTCTAGAGTAGTAGCAGGAAGAACAGGATTATGTCTCCATCGACTTCGTCTCTCCTCAGAGAGTCCAATGCAATGCAAAGCAAAACAAAAACAAGGCGCAGTAAGACAAGGTTCTTTTAAGACTCCCCAAACGGAGCAAAATGCACAAGAGATAACGGCAATATTCAAACGATCAGAAAAGACAAAATAGACGCCAAAAGGAAAATCTTTCTCGCTGAAGAAGCTGGATTCCTCGGAAATGGAACATAAGAGAAAGAGATCTTGCAGGATATGGCGCTAATTGAAAACCCTTGGATGGCCAGCCAAAGTCGGATCTTCGTGATCTATGGCAAAGATATTACAATAAGTATGCTGTGTGGATGGTCAAGTCGACAGGACAGCACCTGTTCTGTTGCCGCAGAATGAAAAGGGATGGCACAGCCTTCTGCCTTGATGAATGACAGTGTTACTTAAATCACGTCGTTGGCATTGGAATCGACGTCAGAGGCATGGGAGGCTGGGGCTTTTCGTCCTCCTCGAACATCAAGTTCTCCAGCTTCTGCGTCATCCGTGCACAGAACGGATCAACGTAGTTGGTCCACAGAGAGGCGCAAATGTAGACGAGAATGATCCAGGCGGGAATACTGATAGCAACGACCCAAGGAGGGCGGATGTGCAGCCATGCTGGTGGAACGACATTCCCGTCTGCGTCGACGGTCTCCTCCCACGGCTGTCCACTGATCCCGTAGAGCATCCAGCACAGAACTGTACGCAGAAGAGTACCGTGCACAAGGTACACCGCGAAACTCTGCTTTCCAAGCCACAGGAGCAACCGGTTAGATAGGAACTCCTTTGTCGACGGGGAGATATAGATAGCCATGATGATGCAGTCGACACCAATAGCGGTGTAACGTTTTCCGATGTTCACATCGGGTGGGAAGATATATTGGGCGAGCCAGAGCATGTAGTTGGACCACGAAGACCATTCGGGGTGCTCTCCCGGGTACCCCGCCACAAGCAGACCAAAAATAGCCAAAAAGGCTGCCACAACCTTTCGAGCCCAGCTGTGGTAGTCGACAAACTCTTTGAAGGTCAAGTCGTAGGACAGGTCACTCAGGAGCATTCCATATACGCACTGCAGCTGGAAGGTCTCTGTCCACGACGTCAGCAGGAGTATGTTCCTCGATTCCCCGCAGAGAAGCACATCTTACCGGTATCCTTGGCATTGTCCTGGTGGAAGTAGAGAATCATCCCGATGTAGATCATCATTCTGTACCGGAATTTGCAATACATGGTTGCAAAGAGCAGGATGTAGACCAGCATCGAACCCTTCAGCAGAGGCAGCAGAGCCCACTGGTGGTCATCGTAGGCCATATACCCGGTCGTCCACGTGCTGAGGAAGTTCTTGAATAGCCGGATCACTTCCTTGTAGAAGGAATCCTCCAGGTCCGGCGCAGCATATCGACACCACCAGCAATCCGACCGGTTTGCAACGGTGAACGCTCCACACTGGGCCATCACCCACGAAATCACCATGGCAATCGTCGCGGGGAAAATCAGACGGGGCGGTCGACGGAAGGCACTCCGGGCGATGGTCGAGAAGGCCCCAGCCGAGTTGCCGGCCCGGGAGAGCTTGATCGGCTTGAGGGCACAGACATATCCCGTGAGGAAAGCGAAGATGGTCACACCGATCCGGCCCTGCCAGGGAATACGGAGGATGGGCCACTGCAGGACACGAGGAGAGGCCTCCTCATTGTCGCGCGGAGAGAAGAGGTCGTAGTCCCAGGCACGAGCCAGGTGGGTTAGCACGACCAGGAAGGAAGCAATTCCTCGCAAGCCCTGTTGAGATGATGGGACAGACCGTCAGCAGACCGCAGGAACAACATCACACGTATATTATGAGGTATGTAACACCATATGGACAGCGGGAGACTCATACATCAATCCATTTGACACTCTTTCTTGGGTCCCCCTTGACGTTGGGATCGCCACCGTTCCATGGGAGGGTAAGCGGAATGGTCTCCCGTAAGCGGGTATAGATATGGGAAGGGTTGTAAGACGACATAATAAAAGGGCTAGACGACAGCGGGCTCAAGACACATGTCCATCAAAGCAAAGAACCAGCCCTACCAGCGGAGTGTAGGCCTTAAAAAGAGCGACGAGGAAAAGGAGTGAGGGGGATTTGAAGATCTGGGGATGCAAAAGGGACTTGGCACCTGTCACAGAGCAGATAGGGAGGAACGAGAGGGTTGGAGGGCGTGGAGGAGAAAGAGACGCTTCCAGAGGGAGATACCGCGTCGCAGCCAAGAACAGCCAAGCAAGCCAAGCGGCTTAGGCCATGATGGTATCCCCAGGCCCGATGGTGCAATAATCCAACGATGCCATTCGGGCCGGATCCGCTGGCGATCGACATTCCTGCAAACAGCGTCATTCCCTCTGATCAGCGCATAGGGCCGGGGCGGGTCCCGGTCCCTGAGGGCGATAAAGAGTGCCTGTGCCTGCGTGCCTGTGCCTGCGATGCGGGAGTTGCCACCACGCAGCTGGAATCTCCCAGAGGAACGGCCGTTGTGAAACCCAAGACAGCCAAGCATCTCGCTCCGCTCCGAGACGAGCCTGTCCTCCACTGGGTTGTGCCCTATCCTCTAGCTAGACGACCGGCGAGTTCTCGAACAGCAACCCCAGCTCCACCGACGCGCCTCGGCACCACTACGACGCAAACGTTCGCCTAATCCGGCAAATGCCACGCGGCCAGAAACGGGACTCTCTGAGGCAATCCTGCGAGCCGCGCACCTAATAATTACCCAATCCGGCAACGCTTCTGCTGGTCACCGCAGCCGATTGGGTAGCACATTTTTATGTCAAGCCCTCGCTTTCCGAGTCTGGCGTAAATGCGGTTGTGCCAGTTATGCTGGTGAGGCGGAGAGGCTCGATATGCTCCATAGTGTTGCGTATACACAGTATACAGTGCACACCGCAATGCAGGATGATTTCACGCTCTCTGGGGGAAAAGACAGCTGATCATATTGCAGACCTTGTCCGTCGCGGGGAAAAGGTTCTTGTGGTATACAGACGTAGAACATACCGTGCCTGGCCTCCCCACAAAGCAGTAGTCATCATCGCGGGGTATACCGACCTGTGGGAATGGATAAGATTCCCGCGTCAGCCACAGACCGGGGCTTGATAGACCTCGAGAAACATATTGGGCTGCGGGATGACCGTAGGGCGGTTGTCCAAGCGAGGATCTCAGGGTCACATAGCTATCAGGGCCTCTCCGAGGACCGATAGGGTTACCCCAAGAGCTGCATTCCGTCGCCGGAAATAGATCCCTTATTCCAGAAGCAGCTCCAGACCGTCGCACCGGACAAGGGACGGCGGGTGCCAAGGACACCATATGGCGTGTGAGAGCATGCGCTGCTGCAGCCCAAATCACGAGGCGCTGAAGTTGGAAATCCCGATGGATTGGATAGATGGGAAAGGCCAAGCTGGAGACGTCGATCCTTCAGCATTAGAAGTCTGCTCGAATAAGACACAAACCATGATCCTTACAGTGGCAGTCATAGTCAGCCTTCCAAAGTACCGTCTGAAAACATCAATAACGCTGCTGGCAACCTTGAAGCAGCCCGCATATCCCTGAACGGCAACTGAGCTGTCTGGGATGCGGTGAGGTGGAGACACAAATGACGATCGTCGCACCCGCCAGGGAAACACGAGGCTGTTCGGTTATGGAGCAGTGGGCTCGGCTGATCGACTTGATCAACTCTATGTGGCTTGATTCTTGTCTTGCTAGACGCAAAGGGATGGTTGAATTTTTGGACCATGCAGGAAGCACATGGAATAACCGTGGAGCGGGACGCGTTCGCCAGGCTGCCGTCTATAAGCCTCTCGAGTGCAGAGGCTCGCTGCTTTTCTTGCCAGCTCTCGCTTTATTCCCGTTTCTGTCCAAGAACAGGGAGTCGTTTGCTTTTCCACCTGTTGATGACATTATCAGGCTGGTTTCTTCGTCTCCAGACTTTCATATTCTCTCCTCGTCATGGCATCTTACCTACCTTTCGCCCAGCAGCGAAGAGTACAAGATCATGCCTCGGCTATGCACCTATCTGTGCATATCTTCCGTGCATGAAGTATTTCTCTCCATCGTCATTTGCTAACATGCTACATCATCCTACAAACATGTGTTCTCCCCGCTCAGCTTCTGCACTGCTGGAGCAAGCCACCACATAATGCAGCTCTCCATGTACTATGGAACCACATCAGCAAGTCCAGAATTTCAGTCATCCTCGACGTTAACTGCCCGTTCGAAGCCCACTCGAATCCTTGGCCGTTATGTAAGATGCCCCGCCGCATCAGCGCTTTCTCGAACTCGGAGCGTTTCAACCGTGCGAGTGCTTCCAGCGGAACGAGCACAGACATAGTACCACGACTGCCACGTCAGTTGCTGGCTATATATACAGCTCCTGCTCCTGTGGGTATCGCTTCTTGGTACAGTACTATGCACTTTGTGTAGGACCGCAAAGCTCCTGAGCAGGAGCAAGGTCCAGAGAACTACTGGCTATGACCACATGCTTGTTACATGGCTAGTACAGATAATGCCTTTTTACTGCTCTTTCTCGGTTTTACAAAGCTCTGCCTCGGTATCTGAGCTTTATGGCAACGACTAACGACTAATAGGGTGATGCCAGATGCCAGGATCCCGTACACAGATCAAGAAACGGG
>NW_027192529.1:3170700-3175516 GCF_041956765.1 Thermoascus crustaceus | reverse complement strand
TTTATGCCTGTCGGGATATGTGTCTGCTTTCCCGATTTGGCAGGAACTCTCGACGCGACCTAGGTCAAACCCCTTACCACTGCTTGGGCCCAATTCGGAAGGCTCATGGGGTCGGGAGGCTGAGGTGATGCCAGGATCGGTACACGGATCAGGGATCAGGGATGCGTAAATATTATCTTTCATTCAATAGATGCAATTTCATTTCGTGACAACATGGACTGGTCGAATACGTTCGATGCAGCTCGACCTTGGATTAACCTACCTATCCAATGGCTGCCACCTTGAGCGACCGCAATGACTGCAGGTTCTACTCCAATGCGGTGCGCTGCCACCTGACACGGGTAAGGTTCCTGCATCGCTGCGGTTAATGCATGACCAGGAAACGCAGGGGCATAGGGACATGCTGTCTATTTTAGGATGATTGGGTCGGCAAACTTTACTGCACTTTCATGAGGTTGAAGTATACATTCTTAGTCGGCAGAGCACCATGCTGCTTCACAGTCACGACTCACACCCCGGTAGGTACGATTGCAGGGATTGCATATTCTTGTCTCAGTACCTGTGCTTCGGTATTCTATGGAAGTATCTGTTTCATATCTATCTTGCCTTTATCGGGACGCAGCTTCTGCTTCTGTTCTTCTTTTGCCCGGAGACAGCATATACCCGCGACCACCGTCTAGACATCGACGAAGTGTCGACAGAGGATTTACAATGCAAAACGTCATGTGGAGGCGGTCATATCAAGGAGTAAGAGGCTGCCATAGATCAGCAGGCTCAAGAGAGCCGCACGGAACATGTTGATCGGACCTCTTCCACAAGCAGTCCTCCTGCTACCGCTAACCCCGTCCGCGCCCCAAAAACTTTCTGGCAGCGGACCGCCATATTCACAGGGACATACACGGACGAAAGCCTCCTAAAACTCATCATCGCCCCTTCGCCATCTGCCTGAACCTCAGCGTCCTCTGGGTGGTAGTGTCGTCCGGCGCGCTGATAGCACTCTTCGTGGCCGTCTCATACGTCCTCGCCCAGATCTTCACCCTCCCTCCATACCTCCTCGACACGTCTGGCGTGGGCTACCTCTCTCTGGTTGAGGCAGCAAGGGAGCAGGAATGGAGAAACTATGATGATTTTTTCGATCAGATGTTGAATTGATTGGCTTGAAGGGCTCTCTTTTTTTATCGGAGATCTAAGCTGCTCGAGCATATCTCCGTCTGTTATACTCTGTTCTACCCCAGATATTAATTGCTGGAAGTTGCGGATTATAGGGTAACCCTGGGATGTAAACCATGTTAGCAGATGCAGGACCAGACTTTGAAATGGATTTTTCCATAGATATCATTCATCCCATTTTCCCCTTGCCACTCTAGAGCAGGCACTAGTAAGATATTAAGCCCAAGCGAGTACGTCAACATAATGTACATGGTATCACGGATGCATAACCTTGAAACTTTTTAAGGCCCCCACAAGAAGAAAATCACAACTCGAGCCAGGGTGATCATCGGAACAACCTCCTCCCCGTGCTGCCAATACTCCATGTGAACGCCCCCTTGATGCCCTGGTTCCCCAGACTCAGGCCTGACGTTCCGACCCCACCGCCTTCTTGGTCCCGCTTATACCGCCGCCACGCCTCGCGCAGGTGCGATGGGAGGAGCTGGCCCCGGTGCGGGTTGGGAGGGGGCTTGAACTCGCGCTTGGGCCGGACGGGCTGGTCCTGGCTGTTGAAGCTGGTCTCGACGGTGGACTGAGACCCGGGCGGGTTGGTCGGGCTGTACTGAGCGGTAGTCTGGCTCTGGCTGGGAGCGGTCGAAGACATGGACGTTGTGGCGTTTGCAGGTGGTATATGGGGCGGGATAGACGGTGTGACGGGGGTTCCGTTGCCCTCTTGCGGCTCTTTCTTCACCATACCGTTCTCCCCCGTCGTCGTCGGGGTGGTTTCTCCCGCTGCTGGCTGTTGCTGAGGCTGAGATTGGGGCTGCGTCTGTTTCTGCTCAGACGAGGCCGAAGGAGCAGATAACCTGGCTGCTTCCGCTGCCGCAGCCTGGGCCGCAGCCGCGCGAGCCTCCGCCTCGGCCTCCTCTGCTTCGAACTGAGCCAGAGCTGCCTGGTCGTGGGCCTCCGCCCACTCCGCCTGGACTGTTCGGGCCTTCTCGATGATTTCACCTGCAAACACCTTGGTAAAACCATTAATCGTCGTAACGACACTGGCCGGCACGGACTGGGACAGAGCATGGTTGACGATCCGACGAAGGGTCTCTTTCCTCAACTTGGCCCGCTTGAACAGGTCATACCGCGCAGATTGAATAGGGTTGAACGCATCGACGAGAATCCTGCAGATGGCAAACTTTGTCAATTTCCACTTCCAACAAAAAAAGTACCCGGAATAGATAAATAGAGAGAGAACAAGAGAAAGAACATACGCAAGATTCTTCTTCTCCGCATCCGTATCGATCGGCCCCTCATCCTCCTCACCAAACAGCTCCCCTTCATCATCCAGATCTTCATCCTCATCATCATCCCCCCCACCACCACCTCTTCCCCCTCCTCCCGCACGCACCGAACTCCCATCCGCATCCACAGATCCCAACCTCCCATCGACCGTCCCACCCTTTGCGCTCGCCGCATCAATCTCCCTCTCCCGCTCCTTCTCTGCCTTACTCTTCCGCCCTCTCTTCTTCAGCTTCGTGCCCGCGAACACGCCTTCCCCTGTCGCGGCGCTCGCACCGCCCAGACTGCCCGTGAAGCTGCCGCTAACGCTGCCGGCGTCGCTGAAGGCGCGGGAATCATTGTCAGTTGCGGAGGAGGTGGGGAAGGAGGTCTGGCGGAGGGGGTGCATGCGTGGGCGCTTGTTCGCGCCGCCGCCTTGGGAGGTTGTGGAGGAGATGGATGGGCGTTTGAGCGGGTTGGTGGGGTTTGGGAGAGGTGGCGGGGAAGACATTTTGATTGATCTTCTGGAGGGTTCAGATAAACGGGCTCTCTGCAGCTGTATCTGTAATAATAAATCGTCGTCGATGGCGGTGATAATGGTGTGTTGCGTCGCTCAGTCGGACCGGCGCTGAGGCGGAGAGAAGATGAAGCTGAAGTAAAGGTGCTGCGTAGGCTCTTTCGAGTACCAGACAGTATTTTTCTGTCCGAAAGATCGACACGTCAGTGCTGTAGCCACGAGAGATACCCGCGGCGTGAGTCGACGTTGAGGCGGAGATGTAGCTCGTCGGTCATCGAAGCTGCCAGTCGGGCCGGAACGCGCAACTCTGCCAAGCCTTCGCTGCACGGATCACTCAAGTCACAGTGGAGCTTCTACTTTGTTTACACCGCAGTCCATACGGTGCACTTCACAACTATTTTGTTTCACTATGTTTCCCAAAAAGAAATAAAGGGATAATCATTTACAGTAGATACACGTTACCATAGATCAATTTTACATATCTGCCTACATTTTCCAGCAGACCCCATGCTAAGTAACAAATCCGCCGGACTTCTCCCTTTTCCATACTTCCCCTATCTACACGAATAGGAACGCGATCGAGACACGATCTAGGCCCACTGAGTTTATCGGTCTGTGCGTATCTCTGATACAGCCTACTGTTCTCCGTGGTCTCGGTATATCAAAGCAATATGTATACGCTCTGATGATGTCTTCATGGCAAGCTGGCTGAATTGAATGGGCAAACTCAAGCTAAGACGCGTACCGAAATTAACCATTAAGACACATGCATAGGGAGTGGCAGAAACAGCAGGAAACAACAGAAGCAACGTAATGACTACCTCCAGGCTAGTCTCTGCAGAAAGGAACAGAAACAGAATAGAATCCATCACAAACATATCCTCTCAAGGAGTGCGGTGCGTGACGGTCAAAAAAAGTGGAAATTCCACAACCGTCCATCAGAATGCATGCTCTCCAATCCTCGGGGCTCCACCCTTCCAGTCGTTGCGCTCGTAGTAGCGGAACACAAGATCGTATCCATCGAGATCGTGGACAATACGGTCGACGCGGCGGTAGCCGTTGATGTGCTCCATCTTGGCGTCCCGACGAGCAGCGCGACGCTGAAGCATCTTGAGGTCCTCAACCTCGTCGGCCTCTCCCGCGGAGGTCACGTTCTCCAGACTTGGCTTGGCCTCGAAGAGTGTCACGCTGAAGCGTCCGGGCTTGAAGATATCGACGACATGGTTGACGATGTCTGCAGTCTCCCGTCCCTTCTGTAACTGTGGCACGTTCGTCTCGAAGGAAGCATAGGAACAGTGAGGCTCAGGAGTCACATGGACGGTGAAATAGTGAGTGCCGGATTGACCGTCCGGGGATGGAATCACGCCGTTGGCGGAGTAGCCACAGGGGGTGAAGAGATACGCATCGATCCGAGAGCCGGGATACGTGCTCGTCGGGTACACGTCTGCCAATCCGCAAGACTCCGTAACCACGGTCCCCAACGCGTGGCCTTCGGTGGTGAGCTCTGGGGGCAAATGATCGCCATCAGAGCCGGGATCGCTCATATCAGAGGACGTGTTGCTGAACACGTCGAAGTGGTCATTGTCCTCTTGCTCATTCTTCCGATAACGGGTTTCTGCGACCGCACTCGCATGGTCGAGGTAGAATTGCTTCGCATTCTCCTCGTCCAGGTCCGTCATCAGGATCTCGAGCGTCTCGTCATGCTCATCGCCAGACTTCACTGCATTCATATCCTCAGGCAACTTCAAAAACTTCGTTTGGGTCTCCGGCTTTGGACTCGCTGGTGGGGTGAGCAATGTATACGGCTCGGTCAAGTACAGGTACCAGTGTTCGCCGTTCATCTTCCCAATCATGTAGGCACTTCCCCCCAGGAAC
>NW_027192529.1:3130433-3170411 GCF_041956765.1 Thermoascus crustaceus | reverse complement strand
CTTCGGTGAGGGCCACGCTGGCGGTCAGGGAAGAGGAAATTCTTCCTGCTGTAGAACACACGGTAGGGAGCGGCCGCCACGCTAATACCCCCGGAGGGAGGAGCTGTGGACTTGGGAAAACCAGCATACATAGCAGCGATTTCAAGCATGCGAGGCAAGCCGGAGAGAAGGGTCGTAGTCCCACAGGTCTTGAGAATCAGCTTATGCGGCCAGACGAACATGCTGGACTCAGACAGAAGGTACGCGTCGACATCGTCGGACCTGACAATAGAGAGCACCTTGCAGTTCACAAGATCCAGCATGTCCTTCCATGCTTCTTCCGGAACAGCCTTGAGCCCAGTAGGCTCCGTGCACCCAAGGAGGTTCTGGGGAGATGGACCGAACCACACCTCCAGAAGCTTTTCTGGTCCTGTATACTTTATCAGTATCTGGGGTGTCAAGATTTAGCGGCAGAGAGCAACAAACCTTCGAATGCATTGGTGGAATCAAGATCTAAGGTGGCCTCATGATTGATTGTCAAAGACGGCGTCCCAGCAAACGAGGACGGCGAGGTAGTGTAATTCCTGGGGATCCCAATGTAGACCATCTCTAGATACTAGAAACGAGGGAGTCTGGCTAGAAAACTAGGAGAATCGTTCGAGCAGGAACACCGAGCAGGAACACGGCTGTGTTCGCACAGTTTGAGCAAGCTTTATGGAAGCACTATCTGCCACCCAGACGAACAATGCGGTGTCCGCCTGAGAAGAGAAGGCCCGTTCTGTACACTTAAAAAGCCGGCAAACTAGCCAGCAGAGCGACGAATAACTTGGCACCCGAAGGGGTCGTTAGGGAGGTCGGGCTGAGAGAGGAATGAAGAAGACTCTGAGACTCGGAATGGTGGCTATGAGTGATGACCCTCGCGCTGGCAGATACCGATACCGGTCAAAGTATCGGGTCTAGCAGACGAGGAATATCTGCTCCTTACAGGATCGGTTTGTTGGTTAAGATTGAGGAGGTTGTAGACGCGTGTTATCTGGGCCTAGAAGACACACGAAATTAGCTCTTTGTGTGTTCACATTTTCCCAATTAGCAGCGCGGGCGGGGTTAACCAGCGGTGATGCTCTGGTTCACTGTCATATCTGATGGCCACCACCAGCTTGTAGACGAGCACAGAAGCCGGTAGGGAGAAAAGCAGTGAATCCGAGCAGACAATCACCAGCGGGAAATCAAGGGAGGAGTCGGAACAGATCCAGATCCCAAGGTGAACAAATTGTAATTGCAGACGGACAAAGGAGGCACCTACTTCGCAGGCTTGGACAGGAAACGCAGAAGGTCCTTTCGGCTCATGGAGGACAAGGTACGATTCTGCAGAGAGAGGAGGGGGGGGGCGAAAGAGCACGAACCCACGGTTTAGCACATTGACGGAGAGGATGTCCGGGTTGTACGTCCCTCAGGAAGTCAATGCGCAGGATACGTGGAGGGGGGAGTTGAGAGAGCTGGGATAAATATCGCTCTTATTTCAGACGTGGGTGGGCGGGCTGGTTTAGGCCTTAGGGCAGGTCCCCTTGCGTCGGGTGTCTGTGGGCTGCCTGAGGTCGTGGGGTTGCGCTAAGACGCCGGACGGCCACGACCCGTTAGGTGCAAATTTTGACGGCCAGAGCGGAGATCCGCCTGGACCTGCACGAGGACTATGCTGGATGGAAAAATGTGACTTTTGATGATGAAAACACCACTAAGGGTCAGATCAGAGAACGGAAAGAAGAGAAAACCCGATGGCCACGCAGGTCGACGAGCAGCAAAGGGCGAGAGAAGAAGAGAGAAGCCGTTGGAGCGGTGGGCGGCGGACAGGAAGTCGCTCGTGCGACACACTGCGCTGTGGGCGTGGCCAGAGCTGACCCTCGGCGTAGTTTCTCCGGTGACGTCGGTTGGCCAGGCACGCGGCCTGATCGGCGTCGGGCCGCCAGCGCATGGCGGCGGAATTCCCTCATTTACATTATTGTTATCTGCACTTCTAAGTCCTTGCTCTACTAGATCGCGTACGATACCTCTCCATTGCCTGTCGTCCCTGATCTCCATCTCATTCTCTGGGAGGGTATCACTAGCTGTCAACACCAGAAGGATAGAAGCTACCAACAGCAAAGCAAGGCAATTGCTCCCGTCTCGATTGTCAAAATATTAACCCCAGATATGTACCGGAACGCCCGAGATCCACGTCTGATATCTATCTCAGAAGACCCATTACAATTTTTACTTTTTTTTGAATGAGCTCCTATCAGCTCAATCCCCCAAAATCGCATGAGCCAGCTGCACCTGGCCGGCCTCTGCGATCCGTGATGCAATCAATTCCCCTACCCTTTCACTGAGTCGCTCCTTCAACTCGCCCGTTACAACGGCGGTGTGTCCGTTTGCTAGTCGCATGCGCCCGTCCTGCAGCGTTGACAGCACCGCCAGCAGAGCCCCCAGCACTCTTTCGGCCTCCGGTCTACGAGGGCCATCCTCGGCGATCCCATCCCGGAGTAGCTTCTCATACGTCTTCAGATTCGGCAGAATCAGCGCCCGGACAACTTCAGGGCCTCCAATAGCATGCAGCCCAACGATTGCACCGTAGTGAGTCCCAAAAGGCTTGCCAGGATCCAAGAAATTCTTAAGACATGACCGGGCCAGCCTGGGCTTGAGGGTATGTGAGGATGGGGAGTATTTCTTGGCGATGAGCCCCAGAAGGGAGCCTGCAAGGTCCCGCAGGGCAAATTGCTCAGACAGGTCAGCATTGCCACCGAGCTGTCGTCCGATGAGACAAGTCAGGACCGGAGGGACGAGGGAGGCGACCTGAGATAGATCAGTACGCAGCATATACGAGACTGGCAACACAACTGGAACGTACGTAAGGGTCCACATAGAGGGACTTGTTCTGTATCAACGCCTCCGCCATATGCATCACCTGTGTCAGCACAAATATATCTTTCAGGCTGTGTGTCACTTTCTCCGAGATAAACTGCACGAAATACGGCACCAGCTGGTGCAGACCGGGATCCTCCCGCAAGCTAGAATACGCAGATGTTCTGTACTCCTCGCTGGTCTCGTCCAGAAACGCACTGCACACCTTCTCGAAGTAGAGCTGCAGCTCCTTGGACAGGATATGCTTCACCAGCGGCTTCACGCCCACGTTGGCGTTGCCGCTCATAGCGGCCAGGTTCGGGTTCGCATTCGGTCCCTTTGAGACCAGCTCCAGGTTTCGCGAGTCGGCCGATGTAGGGTTTTGAGGAATAGACGGCTGTACACCTTCTACTGCCAGCCAGTGTGCTACAGGAAGAATGTCGGTCAGCAGGCGTCCAAAAGTTTTCGAATCCAAGTCGCAGAGTATCCGACAAAACAGTAGCCAGAACACGTACCGGTAAACGAGATCTCCCTCGGCACCTTAGGCAGCGGCGCATTAATCAACTTCTCAAAATCCACCTCCTCATCCTCAACGTAGAACAACGGTTGCCCAGGGCCCAGAGACGCCTCCCCAAACCGCAACGGCCGCGTGGTCTCGTAGCCATACAGCGGCTCGACGTCCAGCACGCGGAGCGCGAGCGAGATATCCTGCGTTGTAAGTATGGTGCGCTTGCTATGCCGCATGAACTTGAGCGCCTCCTCCAGCACCTGGGCGATGCGGTACTCGACGTCGCGCGCCAGGTTCTCCGTCACGTCGTTGTTGAGGTTGGCGATGCCCACGGACTCCGCGACATCGCGGATGTTATCAGGATTCCAGACGGACATGGTTGGGGATGAAAGTTTTCGATGTGTTATGTATACTATGCCAAAAAAGGGAGGACGTCGGGAGGTGTTCGAATTTATGTGAATGAATAGGCGTCCAAGTAGGTAGGGTAGGTCGGAGTATATGTACGGAGCGAGTCGCGATCTCAGGTATCCGGAAGACTAGACGGTTCACAGGGAGCGAGTCGCATTAGCATTTCTGGGGAGATCTCATAAGTTTTTGCGCTGAAAGAAGAAAAAGACAACACCCTACAGCACAGATGTGCTGCCAGAAGTGATAAGTCGGCTGAAGTGCAGGAGGTAAGAATACCAAGCTGCCTTTCTATCGCCGCTACTGATGCGCCTCGGGATGGAGTGAAGAAAGCTGCGCATTTGGATGTTGATAGTCTCCGTAGCAGCTCAGCTGCCGTATGAGGTTAGCGCCATTCTGCCACCAACGGGCAGCTACCCCATACTGCCATTTCCTACCGCCATTCATGAACCTTAGGTATCCTTCATTCGTTGTTCTCTTGAAATGTCAATAGCAGGTCAAACCCTCATTCTAATAGATGCGTTAGGTCTGTGAGGCCTTCTAGCACCTTGTTGCTGTACTGGTCGTCATGTTCGCTTCATGTTCAAGATTAAGAGGCCCGGCCGCTTAGTAAGAATGCATACAACTCGATAGTTAATTGCAGTGATTCTTCTCCTTAGAGAAATAGTCTCTGTTAAGCGTTTGCAACTTCTAATGTCCGGTTATCTCGTTTCAAAGGTTATAACAGAAATGAAGTTTATACATTGATCATTTCATTCATTGCCAGAGGTAGTCAGCTCCAACACAAAGTCCTATACCTAACTGAGTCTAAACAGCCACAGCCCCTACTTCTCAAAGACAGTAGTATACCTAGCCATAAGATCATTCACAATTTTCTCTGCGTCTCCCTTCCCCTCCTCTTTCTTGTTGGCAACCTCCTCTTCCTTGGTGACGACCCTAGCTCGCGCTCTCTTCCTCTCAATCAGCTCGACAGAGAAATCGCTATCCGACCCACTAGTGGAATACGGACAGCTGGTAACAGCTAACTCCGCAGAAGGGCTATCAGCACTCCTGTAACCACTGAACTGCATCTGCTGTCGTCGCCGCCGTATCCTTTCCAGCAGGAGACCGAGATTATCACTCGAGCTTTGCCCTTCGTTTGCTGACTTTAGTCCACGCGGCTCTCGGACATTTGCAGAGCGTTCTTCGGTCGAAGTTTGGGTCTGGCTCTTTCTCTTTGTCACGATACAGACTGACCTCCCTTTAATTTCAGGACAGCCGACCACTAGTTCCTCTGGCTCTTCGGTATGGACCCAGATGATGGTACGGTTATGAAGAGGATGCTCGGTCTGGGTTTCTGCAGCTGGGGCACGACGCAGAAAAGCACCCCGTTCACTGGGAGTAAGCGAGGACCATTGTTCCCATGTTGAAAGAGGAGTATCGCTTTGGCTCTGGCTTTGCCAAGTTCGGAGCCGTTCCTCGATGGCCCATTGTTCCAGGTGGATCCGGATTCGATCGTGGTTTATCAGGAGCGTGTTTCCCGTGATTATTGCTGAGGGATGGATTTCCCAAGCCGCCAGCAGTTCCTCAGATGTATTATCGGCGTCAGGGTTGCCATCTTGCTGCAATTCGTCAGGTCTCTGATCCGATTTGGGATGCTTGTTTTGTCCTGGGGATCTAGAGGAACTGCTGTGACAGACCGTCAGTGGTCAACACTCCACTTTTTGAGATCAGATCAACAGAGCAAACACTTAGTTAGGGACAATAGGTATAATAAATAAATAGATTAAAAATAATATCAAAAAAAAGCTCACACACCCAATGACCCATCAGGGCCATTCAAGGGGTACTACGAAAACCCCCGCCTATGCTTTTGGCGGGAAGGGGTTTTTTACTCAGTCTAGGATCCTCACCAGGGAACCTTCATCGGATGTTAGCAGGTAGGGATAATATCTCACCCGCTGCACCTCAGGCGAGGTGAGGATCGAACCCGGGGCCTTGAGTGACCAAGGGGCAGAAGGGGGAAGGGAGAGGGGAGGGACTCAGTTACCCAGCCCAGTGGACCTAACCACTAGGCCATCCCCGGGTTCTTGTTGTCAGGCGAAAGGTGAGAGCAAAATATAACCCAGAAAATGGGGATTGCGCCAGGTTTGTTGCCTGAGGAGCAGGGGATGGGGGCGGGGGATGGGAGTGTTGAGAAGAGGAAGGAAAGAAAGAGACGTTTTGAAATGACATACCCAGGGTTATGATTATGATGACTTTCTCCAGGAAACCCCATAGTTCCAAAGCTCTGGTCTCCGCACCCTGGAGGTGGCGTGTTTGTATCTTCGTTCTCTTTCTCGTTCTCGTCCTCGGTCTCATTTCCCTCGTCATCATCATTATCCAAACCCTCCTTACCTTTCTCCTTATGGGCAGCAACAATCGACCTCACCAGAAACACCTGCTCATCCGGCGGAACCACAATGGCATTCGAATGATTCATATTAAACTTTCCGGAGGCATTCTGCAGGACACTCCTCGAATACGCCAACGTCGTCACCTGCAACAAAATCATCAACGAGGACTTCGTCTCCCTCAGCTCCTCGCGCACCTCCTGGATCCGGGGCTGGAAGAACGGCCACTTCAGCCGCTCCGTGGGACTGAGCTTGACCTTCTCTCCTCCAGCGCCGAGGCCTCGGGACCTGATCTGCTCGCTCGCCCTGCGGAGTTCGTGCTCGACAGCGCCGAAGAGCTCATTGCACCGAAATGCAAGGGCACGCGCGGTTTGGAGGCCCGTGGTGCTGAAGAGGGCGTTGCCATTATTCTCTTTCTCCGAGGGAGGTGGAATTGACTCGTCCGGGTGCCGTTCCCCAGTGTTGTCGCCGTTGCTGTCGCTGCTGCTGCTGCTAGGATAAACACTCTGCTTCATCAACTCCCCCAACTGCTGCAGAATATTCGCCGTGAGGGAAATCTCCTCTGCGATGCCGCTGATACTAGACGGAGCGGTCTTCACCTGGCCCGCGAAGGTGACGAGTCGCATGGAAGTCTGGATGCCCGCAGTCGCGATGCCAATCACGGCGGAGGCGGCGCCGATCGCCTCCATAGCTGATTAAAAATTATTGCAACATCCCAATTTCCTTTGACCGAGTTGGAAAGAAAAGAACCTGTACAGTTAGGGAGTTGGAACTCAGAAGCGGAGTAAGGCAAAGAGCAGAAGCAACTGGTCCGTCATCGAAAAGGGGATTTCCAATTTTTCGATAAGGATTCCCACTCGTTGCACTGCATCTGGCTATTGACACCAGTACCGCTCGCTTCTCCTCAGCCAGCTGAAAAGCTTCCAATCATTTCCCATTGGCGGGGGACGATCATCTGGATCACGAACGCGGTTGGCCCGTGTCGCTAAGCCGGACTGTACAGTAATTGATGGACTGATCTTTGTACGGATAGCTTACCGGATCGACATGGCCCGTGAGGAGGGGTCTGACGATCCGGCGTGGGGCTAGAAAGCAATGGCCTGATAACAGAGGTACCTGATCGTTGAGCTATGCTTCGATTGAGGATAGCAAGTTGATTGGCATTAGGCTCCATCGATCAAGCTTTGCCAAGAGCCGGGAATTTCACGACCTCTTGGTAATCAGGGGAAGAACCAATTGTAAGAACAAGATGTGGACACAGAATGGTATCAAAAGACATTATCTTATCTACTCTACTAAAGTTTCTCGAGCAGCCGAAGGGAATCTTAAGGTGCCAAAAAAAAACACACAAAACCGAAGGCTAAACCAATCCTGCTATCCTTCTGGGTATCAAGCCAACTGGTCCTTTCTCATATCATTAAGCACACATAGTTGTGCGACCAGTCGAATGTTACCGGCTACAAATGCCACGGACCACGATTAACCACACGTGGAAGACTGTACAAGGGGTCAATAGGTGGCAAGGCTGTATAGTGGAAACGAGAGTACTGACCTTTCAAGGAGAAATCGGGTATCTTAAGAGCTGGGAGGCGGTCAGGGAGCCTATTTGCTCTCAGCAGCAGCTGGGGCAGCCTCTGTAGCAGTAACCTCAGCGACTGGCTTCTCTTCTTTGGCTGGCTCCTCCTTTGTCTCCTCCTTGGCTGGTTCTTCTTTGGCCGGTTCTTCCTTAGTTGGTTCCTCCTTGGCGGGTTCCTTAGCTGGCTCTTCCTTGGTAGCATCTTTGGCAGGTTCTTCCTTGGCCTTCGGTTCCTCAGCTGGGGCTGCGGCAGCAGGAGCATCATCGTCAAGTGCCACAGTTTTGCCGCTTTCCTTGAGCGGTGCAGCCTTTCCACCATACGTCGACGGGATCTCGTCAGCGAAACCGGGGAATTCGCGGGCGAGGTTCGCGCCGTTGGTGATGGGGTGGAACTTGCGGATGGTGTTCTTGCTCAGGAAGGGCTTAATGGCTGTGAATACCCATCCCATTACCGTTGGGACGTTGACGAAGAACTTCTCTCGGAGCACCTCAGGATAAGCCGTACTGAAGACATCGATAGTCTTCTTGGTAGCGGCACGGATGGTAGGGTTCATCCGGAGAAAGCTGAGATTCTGGTAGTCATGGACCTGCATCATCTGGTATGGGTCCTCGCCTTCGTAGTCAATCACAGAGGTCGCTTCGTTAAGCTTCAACTCCTTGACGCCCATCTCCATAAGAGCAGCACGCCATCTAATGAACCTACAATCATAAGCGTTAGAAGGGACCTATAAATTTTCACAACTGTGACATACTCATCAATATCGCCAAAGGTGCTATCAACGTTCTTCACTGCACCGTAAATGTTCCAGGTGAAAACCACTTTCTTTCCAGTCTTGGTGTCATTGTAGGTGGTCAAGTATCCCAGGCCACCGAACTTTGTGGCACTGAATCGGGCATTCTCGGCCAGAGAAATAGGGTCCATCTTCTTGCGCCACTCGAGGGCCTTGGTAAGCTGTTCCTCTGCCAGCTTGACGTTGCCCTCGTTGGCACGAAGGAACTTGATCATGATGTTGGCCGTAGGAGGGTCGTTCGCGTCCTTCAGAGGAACATCCCACATCTCAGTATGGCCGGTCTTTGCGAGGATGTCGGGGAGCCGGTCGAAGAATTTACTCAGGGCCGGGTTTTTAGCAAGGAATTCAGGCTTGTCAGCAGCAGGTCCAGCCGGCTTCGACTCCGCGTCCTCATCCTTCTTTGCCTCAGCAGGCTCGTCCTTGGCAGGAGCTGGAGCTGCCTCGGGGGCAGCAGGTTCGCTGGAGGTTGTTTCGGCGGGCTTGTCCGTGGTGGTCTCAGCAGTCTTTTCATCCGAGGTCTCCTCTGTGGTGGTGCCATTGGCCGTCGCCTCCTCTGTCTTCTCCGCTCGCTGCGTCTCAGGGACGGCTGCAGGCGCGGCCTGCTCAACGGGCTTCTCAGACATAGTGTATGTGTGGTATTAGTTCGATCACGATCTGTCCAATTCAAGCGTCAGTACACCATCATGGGGTTTGTTTTGTGTTATATACATCTATACGATATAAAGTAAACAATGCGCGTGAACGAGGGATAGATAGGCGATATATGCGCCCGGCAACGACAGAGTCGCGGGGCTGGAGACTCCAGTGCAGCTGGGAAACACGGTGAGAAGGAAGGAGTCCTCAGCACCTACTTACCAGACAGGCTTCAGCTGTTCTCTGGAAAGCGTGGATGCGCAGAGCAGAGACAAGAACGAAGCGACGAGGGGAGCTTCAGCTTCAGGAGACGCCCTGGGGCGTAAATACACAGGCGACGGGAGCTTGGGGCAGCGACGGCCCGCCCCGGTCACGTGGTGGGTCTAGCGGAGATAACATTATGAACCAACGCCGTTTCAACCTCCATCCGCATCATTACTATTGCTTCGTCTGCAAGGGGCGCACCCCGCTGGCGTCCAGAACGTCCAGCCACGTCTCGCCAGCGAGACGGCCCTCCCCTCGACACCTGTCAGAAAGCAAGAAACACCGCCAGCGGGTTATCGCTCTGCGCCGCAGCGCTGATCTCCCCTCGACCATTGTTCCATAGCGCTATGACCCTGTCCTAGCTGCATGGTGCGGAGTATAATTTGATCGACCGCTTTCGAATGCTTCTGTGTTGTCCTGCCGTGCTCTGATACTAATATTATATTCCCTGTTTGATGATAGCCGAGATTTTCACTGGTATTGTCTCCACACAGCTTCCATTTTTAGGGCTGTACCGCGTACATGAGATGATACGGGAATCAGGAAATCTCTACCGCGGAGGGAAAAGAGATACTGCGTGGTCAGTCTGCGCGTCTGCTAATGAAGGCGTTCGCTAGCCGCCCTATCCTTTATTCTCTGGCTTGGGAGGGTGTCCTTGAACCATGTCAAATCAAGCATACAAGCGCTGTGCGGGGAATTTGTCCCGTTGAATTATTGCACCGGGATTACCCTGTTATCGAATCCTTACTAGGTGATAAGCGAGGATAGGACGAGTCATGAATGTCCCTACAGCACAGCAGGTATCTACCTGGGCCAGGTATTCGCAGTCATTTCTAGCCAGGAAAGGCTTGGGATAGACGGATTGATGCGGAATAACACAGTGCTGTAAAGGGTGCAGATTGACACAGATCTCATTCTCTAAGATCTTTTCTGTGGAGGCTTCCTGGACCGCAGTCCCTTGAGCCGTTACCCCGGTTGATCCTGAACCCTACCAAACCCCTGCCCCAGCTTGCAGGCTCGAAGCATCTTTTACCAGAAATAGCCAAGCGGCTGCATATTGCAACCTTTTTTGGCACTCGAATATGACAGGGCAAGTCTAGCACTATTATAGTACAATGTGCGCCGTAAATGCGGTGGTTGATGAGGAACGAGCGTCAAGGACGAAGACAGAGCACGGAGTATTCCGTATCTATTTTCGGAGACTTTCTAGGTTCTTCCCCAAAGTCTCACCATAGCTTGGCCTTGATTGCCGGGATCCGAAAGAAGAATGCCTCAAAATACCATCACGCTAAGACAGAAACGCCCTAGATCGAGAAAACCACGGTTCGCTAAACGGCAGATGCGAAGCACTTTTTTAAGCCTTAAGGATAATTTGCATACGGGAAACGGAGTAAGTATGAGCCAACCATAGACGTGCTATGTAGGTTCTGTACTTACATATGTTGGTAAGGATGCCCTGAATCTAAACCTTTGAAGGTTTTGTCGAGAAGGTCCCACTCGAGCGTTTGAAGATCTCCTTGGACCCCTGAATTTAATTTCATTCTCGAAGCTCTAAGCTGCCGTTACCGGGGCCCCTCCGCGTTTCTCGCTAAATATGAAAAGTCTCCAGCTGGTGAGACAAGCCGCAAAGCTAAAATCGGTCAACGTCGACCGCCAATACTTCGTACACAGTTCAGTGTGTCCCTATCAGCAGTCTCTGACGGCGGCCTTTTAGATCAAGTCTTTCAGTGTCCTCATTTCCCGATACTAGTATCTTGGAATTCCTGCAAACTGCTGACGCCACAGATATTAATCAGACGAAGTCTAATTCCAGAACTAGATATATAGCCATGCGGAGAGATGTAGCCGGTGGGTTAAAAGATATGAATCTGAGCTATTCATGGGGGATACAACTACTTATAGTCACAGAAATTATCCATGTATCAGTATAGGCATTCCTGAAGGATTACTGCAGGCCTACAGGTGGGATATCATGTCATCTCATCCGTTCGTTTATTCATTCATTCGTTGTATTTAGCTTGTTTTCGGACCGGACGGCGTTTGAGAGGAACTCCATCCACAGCGGTGTGTATATATAAGTTAGCCGGATCAGGTATAAATGCTACTACTGACACTGCTACTATTCCAAAACTGGGCTCGAAGTTCCATGTCCAAATTCATCGTGGATCCGGACAGAAAAGAAATACGTGATAACCCTAGGTCAGAAACTCAAGGTGGAAGTACAGAAAACGCTTGCTTCGACTGCCTCAAAGCCAGACGTATTGGGTGTACTGTAAGTCAACACGATTACTACTCAGCGGCTGACATCGGTGTTTGCCGACCGATGCAACAAAGTAATTGTTACCAGCAGTAATTAATGGTGTGTACTAATCAATTGGTTGGGTATCGATCATGCCAGCATACTATATACACGTTGCCATATCCGCTGGTCTTTACACCAGACTCCAACTACTATTCGCCAGACTGCCGCACGTAGGACTGGTCCAAAGCTATGTATGAGATCCCCGCAGCATATAAAACAGAATCTGACCAGCCATCCATGTGGCATGTCATCCCCGACTTTTGTGATCAGATTACACACCTGTAACCGCATGTTATGAGAGTAGTCCACATTAAGCGTGTTAATGCCTACTACCACCCGGGGAGGCGCAGTGAAAGACATTTTCTTGTCATCAAAGAAGCTCACCCTTTTCTCGTTATTACGTTGACATGAGGATCGGTTGCGGATATATTTGGTGCTGCAGCGTCCACTGGCTACATTCTTCTTATCAGAAGGGTACGCGATCCACGAGACGCCTGCACTGTAGAGCAGTGAATCCCCTCAGGTGTCGGCATGAACGGTGAAACCCGCCGTTGTGATATCAGTCGCATAAGCGCGGACTCGCCAATTTCTTTTGCCGTCCATGTTAAGTTGGCTCAGCCAGACTACAACCATTGGAGGGTTGTTGTAGGCTCGTTTGAACTTGATGTGACGTGAGGTATGTACTTTGGGTCTATCGCAGGGATGATCATCCTGGGTGTTGAAGTATCCGACTTGGAAATCTGGATCATCGGCCTTGGTTGCTAACCAGGAGCAACCGGCAGAATAGAGGGTCGTATCGGCCCAAGTATCGAGATGGATCTGCGCTCGAGTTTGATTATTTCTCGTAGTGCTAGCATATGTTACGCGGATGTTAGTTGTGCGGCAGATGTGTAGCTTATTGAGTCCCAGAAAGAACTTTGGCTTCGTATTAGATGAAAATAAAGCATCTAAAGCAATTGACTGCTCATTGTTTGCACGCGGTTTCCAGCAGGGGCGCAGCTCAGGTGTATGGAAGGTCCCTGTACACAGAATACTTCCGCTGGATCTGCTGGAATCTCGTGATGGTGAAGCATTGTCTGCAGCATTTTGGCGGAGCATTTCTGACAATTCAATAACATTGCAAATGGTTTGATAGACTTTGGCGATAAATCGCTTGTCCATATCCGAAAGGGATTGGTTCCAGTCCACGGAAAAGCTGTCTTTTGCGAAAGAGGGGGAAATGGGATATCGCATAATTGACTCCTTATCGAAAGTCGAAGATTGAACGCTGTCTTGGTTGTGAGTTTGAAAGATGTTGGCTTTCACCATCTGTTTTGACCAACCCATCTGGCGAGCATAATAATCATATACTGCTGGTTTATCCCAAGGAATGTTTCCTGGGGCTGTTTTTGCGAGCCTCTTTATCAGGCGTGAAGTCATCGAACCAGCTGAAATTCATCGTTGGTTCGTGGGCGTTGACAGTCAGACAGCAGTCCTGACGAAAGACCAGCATCCTTGTCCCTCTCTAAATCCAACTCGAAATTCGGCCTCCCCGTAGTCCACAAATTCCATCTTGACACTTGCATACTCCAACCAGGTCAGAGCATATTGCTTCACCTTGTTTCGCACGTGTGTGCTATTACACGCAAGGTCCTACCAGCGGCCCACATACAAGCGACACGACCACCAAGATGGGATCTCGTCGCCTGCTGGGGTAGGCAGGCGACTAGTCCAGGGTCTTTGTCTCTAGGAGTCTCTTTGAGGGCAGTGATAGCCGCAAATTCATAGAGATTTGGTTGAACCCGCATCTGCGTACAAACGCGGACATCAGACGGGATTGTTGTATATCGCTCTGCAAGCTCTGCAAGAACGGATCCAACAACAGTCTTTAAAGCTTCATCCAGTTTCCTCCCTCGTTCTGGTGACGGGCCATACAGGTGTGCCACTTGGGAGTAGAACTGTACATCTTCTTGCGTTGGTAAGCGTAATAGCGGGGAATCAGGTTCCTTCAGAGGTGCATCAGATAAGAATTCAGTAACGCAGTATATATATATATATTTTCGCGTTACCTGCTTTAGTACCTTGATTACAGCATTTCTGTAGATCTGAATGTTGTTGTTCTTCGAAGGGTCTTCAAGCACCTTGTCACAAAAGGCCGTAACAGAGTTGTCGAACTATTTGCAGATATGTCCTTAGTTTCGAGTATACCTTCAAATAATTGAGATAAAAAACAATCAAGAGGCTGATTTTATTTCTGTACTCACGTCATTTATCGCATCAACAATTTCCTTTTCTGAAGCAGCTATTATTACCGGAAAGATGCTTTCCGTCGAACAATCGATGCTCTCAGTTAGTCCAGAGGGAATCAAACCTTGACGCTTCTCTTCGTTTTGGATTTCCCTTAAAGAATCTGCAATATCCGAATCCAAGTCGTGAGATGGAACGTAGAATATCCCATCTTTTCTCTGTTTATCAAATTCCGCGGCATCTGCCTGTGATGACTCTATCAGAAACATCAAGTAGTAGGAAACGGGGTTAAATTGAATCGTACCTTGGACTTTCTTTTCCATAATAGAACGCATCCTCGTACGCTATACCATCTCCATGGTATCTGAGAGGCTTTACGCCATAACCTTGCCGTCTCATACACGGTCAAGGCATACCAAAAGCTGTTTGCATTGTAGGATATGCTTTTTTTTGTGTCAATATAGTGAAGAATACGTGCAAGTTCGCAGACGTTGAGCTTGTGCGGCGGGTCGAAGGTCAATGAGAACATTGGCAATGGAAGATCCGGTCTGCTGGAACTGGAACTGGAACTGCAGCTCGAGATTGAGCCGAAACCGGAATCACAGCTAACGTCCGAAGAAAAGAAGCCCAAGGATGACCGGAAACTCTGCCAGTGGCCGATAATAACTTGATCTCCCTCAATTTGACGCTCCGCAACCAACCGTGTACTGGGCTCCGCTGGACTCGTCGTGGACGATTATCTGGAGGCATTCATGCGACACCACGGAGCCCACATTCTTGATATGGGTTATACGTCTGACAAAACAATTCCTGTATACACCAGGCTGGTCAATCAAGTAGTTATACAATTTTCAGTTAGGATAACCTCTTCGGCATCGATAAAGAGATAAGGAATGGAGGTCATCTCGATGAAGACAGACAATACAGAGGTATCCATGAAGCGAAACAGAGTGAGAAATCCTAGATTTTGGTATATCAAGTCAGACAGCCTTAATATCTTCAGGCGTTTATAGAGTATGCTTGATGAAGATGGTATACTTGCCTAACTTATGTTCGTAAACAATGCAGCCCAACCCTGAGCGAGAAGTGGGATCGACACAGCATGTATTGCTGCCTGACCCTACTCCACTTTGAGTTCAATTCAGCCTGTTATGATGATTCCTAGATTGCAGTGAACTGAAATACATGAACGCACGAGGCTAGCTACGTAGCCTCAGATGACGAGATATGTGAGATCGTGGGAACTCGCCGGAAATGCCAGTATCTGGTCTACAAGAGACGACATGGGCCCCAGATTCGATAGGCTCGCTATGCGCCCAATTGATGGTGCGGGGACCTCACAGGATGCCTATCGTCTCAACACAAGTATGTACAGTCGCCCGCTACTGAGGTTTTAGTGTCGTCGTTCTTCACCTAATGTTCGTTCTTGGAGTTAGTGCTCAACCCCCATTTCCTACACAAACTGGCATATTTCGCAACATTTTCTCAACATATAATTATATAATAAGGGTATAAGAGATTATATTTTTAGATAGGAAATTGGTTAAGCTGTATTTTTCTATATACGATATATTTTACTCTAAGGCCTATAAGGATGATTTATTTTGGGATAAAGATAAGTTGAAGGTTGCGAGAAGCCTATTTCTCTTTAGGATTATGGAAAAAGATTAAGTTTTAATATATTCTAGGTAAGGTTATTCTTCCATGCTATCCTATAAACTGTTGTATTTTTATTTTAAATATATAGAATAATATGGCTGCGTTTCGAACTATCTACCTGATCAAGCTTTATCTTTTTTCTGTTATTTTTTGTAAACTAAAAAAGGACCCCACCAACAGGTGTTCCTTCTTCAGAACACGATCTTCAATTGTCTCAAATTACGCACACATGCATAAGTGAAGCATTGTCCTCTCGTAAACTAGGTTGCCTAGCTTTGCCATGTCACTGTCTTTTTCTAATTGCTCAGGTGTGCACATAAGGCGAGTCACCACGTGGGACAGTTCTGTTGGCGACGAGTTATCCAATCCAGACCCTTTATGACCGGTTTACAGCAACGACTTGGACAAACGACAACAGTAGTTCAGCCCCAGAAGCCTCACTGTACTTGGTACAGCTCACATCTAGTTTCTTCTTGATGTCGTGGCGGTCGGGGGAGGGAAATAAAAATACATTATAGCATACGATGTCAGAGTCCATAAAAAAAAAGGCCAAGTGCCTGCAGACATCTGTACATTTCAGATCTCAGAAACTTATCATTAGATACCTCGCCAGCAAATAAATAAACAGCCCAGTTCCCCAAATCAGACTTGACTTATACCGTTCAATCTTATTATCGTTTCCAAATAAAGAAAAATGCAAATAACAATGGCTTTCCAGCACACCGCAGAAAATATCGAACTACGCGGTAGCTGGTTACATGCAAACCTACGACGTTTCAACGGCGACTTGGTGCCCTCACGGATCGACCTCAACGAGCACATTGCAAATAACGACGGAGAATTCGATCTCAGCGGATCGAGGTGGTTCGACTCCGCGCGGGCCGTGAGGCTGGACGGCACCATTCTACACGCTGAGCTTCGCACCAGGTCTGGAAAGTACAGTGAGGACAGGTCGCTGGATCTGTCTCTCTTCCTGTCGAACGAAGATGGCAATTTCAAGTTCATCAAGCCGTACGTGGAATATTTACATATATACATGTATAGTCAACTAGAATCATATCCCCTCTCTCTCGATATATATATATATATTTCAGAACCCAGATACTAACGACATCTCTGGATCTCTGAACAGGAGCGACACGAAGCCAGACAATGACGGCCCCTCAAGAATCGATCTGAACTACCATGATGATGGTGATGACCGTCACTCCGTCTTCAGCCTCCTGACATCGCCAACATCCGCAACGATCCCCCCCGGTATTCCGAGAGAGGACAGGCATACTCCTAATGAGCACCAAGAACCAGCAAATTTAGCTACCTGCTTCGTGAACGAGAATGGTCGTCTGGTATTTCAGATGCAGTACGTCTCCCTTCTTCCCTCTTCCTCTCTCTCTCCTCTCTCCCCTAGTAGGATGCCAGTTTATCTATCTACCTAACCTATCTGTCTACCTAATCTATCTGAAACTAACATAATCGTGCTACGACTTACTTAGTTCCCACCTCTTCGGAAGAAACGGCTTCATCTCCGACCACCTCGGAGACCTTCCCATAATCGGATTATATATCGCCGCATTACAAGCACGCTCCGGAAATATGGTTTGTTTTATCCCGTCCCAAACATAAACCACATCCTAAGCACCAATCACTAAGCATAAATACAAAATAACCAAAATAAGCAAGCAACTCAGCTAACATGGCGAAAAACCAAAAACCAACAGGCCCACGCATCCCGCTCCCTAGCCTCCTCTCTAAAGACCACAATCGTAGCCGTGGTGATATTTCTCTTTTCCATAATCGGCACCGGATTCGGAGGGTCCCTGGGCGCGTTTATCGCATGCATGATCGGAGCCGCGTTGACGTCTTGGATAGGTGTTGTTGTGGAGTGAATGAATAGGATCAGGAACCACCCGATAAATACTCTTTTGGGTGAACACTGGCATATTTCCTTTTCTATAGTGGCGTTCTGGCGGGGGATGGGGTGGGTTACTGCAGGCTGATGAGGGCATCTTTTCATTGTATTTGGCATGTTTTTTGGAGGGCCGGCGTTTGGAGGAACTGTGTCTGCATAGTGGATATCTATGTATATATAAAAACAAGCAAATATGTATGAATACTTTATAAAAAATGAAGTAAGTAGGACGTCCCGATAGGAATCATGTCCTGTGACGAGAAATAGATGAATCGTCAAGGGGAAACCAGGAAGTGCAGAAATGAGCTCAGGTAAGGCTAAGATAGCTGAAACAGGAGACGCCATGCAACAAGCGTAGGTGGTGGTTAATGGCGATGCATCTTGGGTTGTCAAATTCGATCGAGTCGAGCAATACCATCCATCCCGGAATCACATCCCAACGGCTCGGCTAGGCTTAGGGTACGACGAAGCGGAATATATATATATATATATATATACTTTCCCAAACTGAATTGCACCTGTAGCAGTTGCTTTGCTTGAAGTCAAGTCAGGTCAAATCTTACTTCATCTTCGTGTTGGCCTGTTCCAATAGTGTCACATTACATCGCACAAAGGACAAAGTAGAGAAGAGATAAATGACCCATGTTCACAAATAAAATCGATTATCACAAATTATTTAACCGGAAAAATAAAACACAAAAACCACCATAAAGTCATACCATACGATCTCACCACCGTAATAAAAAGCTCAGCTGTCACTTGGCTTGCTTGCTTATTCTCAAGAAGGAAAAGAGAAGGGCAAGAGGAAGACAAAAAGAAAAGACAAGAGGTGCATACATACAGCACAGTCGTGAAACTACAACGCATATCATCAAAAAAAGGGAGAGGGAAAAGAACGGACCGCCTAACCTGAGATATGCAAAGCACAAAGACAATGGGGATATAGACTGAACTTGAACATCGAAGTCAGAAGAGGGTCGTCAGGTTTGTCAACCAATGACCACCCTGTGAACAGAAAGCACCTGCGCAATGTGTGACGAAGGAGAGGATGTAGAGGAAAATGGATATTCCACCATTTAACTCTACTTCATTCAACTCTACTTCTTGCCGTTCAAGAACCGCTCAGGTATCTTTGGAACAGTAGGTGGTTGGGCCGAGGCTTCCTCTTCCTCCTCGTCATCTACCATGGCGTCCAGATCCTCAGGGTGTCTACTAGGAGAATCCAGAGGTTAGCAGTAATTCCTCAAAAGCGCTATTAGAAACAACAGCCACAGGAGATACTTACGCAAGCAGTGACTTGATGTCCTTCATCTCATAGTGCTTTTTCCTCCGCTCCTCGAACTGGCGATGCTTCTCCTTAGCCTCTTCTGGCGTCAACAGACGCTCCCCAGCACGCTCCTCCTCATCCTCAGCACCATTGACACCGTCACCACCCACAATGACATGTTTTTCACCCTTATGCGAATCCACGCCGACACTCCCCTCGCGGAAGATCCGGCCCTGTTCACCCGCGATCCCCGCCGGGGAGACCGATTCCTCGGGCTCGCCAAGATCAAGGCCCGGAATGTCGTCTTCCTCCTGCACACGCGGCTTCTTCTTGGGCGCTTGACCACGGGACTTGTTATCGAGCTCATCGACGACCAGATCCTGCGCGTCCAGCATGCGGTCCTGCGCCGCCTCGAGCGCCTCCATCTCCTCCTCGTCCTCCGTGGGGTCGTAGCGCGGGGCATAGGGCGTCTTGGGCTCATCGATCTTCATCTTGGCGGTCCGCTCTTGCTCCGTCAGGTACAGGTTCGCCTCGTCCCACTTCAGGCGCGGAGAGTTCTCGTCGCGACCGGTGATGCTTGCAGCGGACTGGCGTCGGGAGGTGGAAGTGCGACGGGTACCGCCGGACGAGGAGCGGCGGCGGCCCGCGTTCTGGAGGGTATTTTGGAGGGTGAGTTCTTTGTTGTCGATGTCGGCATGGCTGAGGCCAGCAGTCGAGGCGACAGATTCCTTGTGAGGGGACGTTTGCGGGACCTGATAAGAGTTGGAGTTCTTGAGAATGCCTGTATGTATGAGTCCATGTCAGCCAGTCCATACGAAGCAAGTGACGCTGCAAAGGGGCATTGAAGCTAGACCGCGTGGCCTGACCGTACCTTTTGGCCTCTTCTGTACCTCATCGCTGCTGTGCGCCTTTGCTGGAGGAGGGTGAGTCGGGGTCATGATGGATATAATGTTCCAGACTCGATATGAGCCTGTCGGGACAGCGACCGTGGGGTTCAACCAAGAGATCTCGAGACTATGATCACGGAGTCGAACAGACAGAGAATCACTCAGTGAAGCAGGCCCAGGTATATGAAGGCAGCTGAAATGAAGGAGGAGTGTTTCAGATCGACGGGTTGATGGCTGGTTCCGACGTCGAGACAGACCTGATCAGGTGAAGAATTGCGGACTCGGGAGATGGTGGGGGGGAAAGTGGGACAATGAAAGCGGAGCTGCAACGGAGAGACCAGAAGACAAGAAAAGAGTTGCAGGTTTGCGCGCCAGCGTCCATCTGAAAGCTCAGGCTCGGTGACGGCCGCAGAGCGAGATTCTGTTTGTTTCTGGCGGTTTGGCACGTGGGGTCAGGCTGCGATGACGTCGGAGGTACGGAAACAGAAGCCTGCTCGCAGTCCAACGCTGCAACTCCCCAGCTTAGATTACCTGAAGGACCGTCAAACAGGCATTATATGTCACTAGGCAGATGGAGGATGGTTTAACGGACAGGTCATGTATTCAACAGATATATGTATGTTAATATAACGGCTGCGAGGGGCTGGTATCAAGACTACCTTACTAGTAGCATCTAGTACCTACTAGACATTATACAATGAAGCAGCAAGGACACCATGTCATCACACTATTTCTCCAATAACTATCACAACACTATATGGGTTTTATATTTTATCTTATTCCGCACCAGCACCTCATTCTAGGTAAACGACAGATACCCTCCACTCCGAGTCCGCAAATGCTCAGCCTTGCGCTTTTTTTCCCCTTTGACTCGCAGAGAAGCTTTGACAGCCGCCATACGGAAGGAGACCGCCTTTGTAGACAGACAGACACGACACACAACTATGGGGATAGAGCAAGATACAGTAAGGGTGGGGGGGGGGGGGGGTAACCAACAGCAAATAAACAACAGGGGGTAACAGCGAAATGACTTACGCAGCGTGCCTCCGTGCTCGCACTTCTCAGTAGTAGAAGACACTTGGAACTCCGAGAGGATTTAGACGAGAAAAAGGGGGAAAAAGGTGTCATCGAAGTAGTAAAAGGCAAAGGCCCGCCCAAAGAGGAGCAAGAGTAGAATGGAAATGGGGGAAAAAGGGGGGATCACATAAGAAAGGGCAAATAGACAGGGAGACCATGTCCATCCTCGCAACGAAAGGATAACTTCGAATTCAGAACCGTACGAATCCGGAAGGGGAATTTTAAAAAAGACGACATAAGAAAGATGGGAATGAAGCTACACAGCCGCATGTCAAGAACCCTCAAGCGTCCCGCGACCAAGTAGCTCCTGTACACAGCCTAGGAAGGATTGTGTCGACCGGAATAGAAAGCCAAACTGTAACGCTCGCCAAAGTGGTATAGAACAACAACAAAAGTTTCGCCTCAAGAGTCCCAAAAGAAAGGGGTATTCAAGCAATGGAATCAAACTCCTCCCGTTCCCGTAGCCTGTTCCTCGCCAACTCGTCACCGCCGTTAGCAGAGAGCTGCATCCAGTGCAGCGCCAAGCACATGCTTTGCGGATCGGACTTCGAGTCCTTGTCCCGACGGTACATCATGTCCGCCTTGAATGTATCTCGGGGCAGGGTAAGTGGAAGTGTCACCTTGGGTAGCAGTTCCGGGTGCGTCAGATAGAGAATCGCAAGCTCGCGCTGTGCTACCGCGTTACCCTCTTTGGCAGTGATAATCCACATCCTAGCCGCGTCCTCAATTCCATGCCCAGGTCTCTGACTGCCGTCGTGGGCTTGAGGGTGGCGTCGACTGAGTTCCTGAGATACAATATGGTCTGCAATTTCCACCATGCTGTCACAAACCTCATCTTTCAAGCTAAGTGCGGCCAAACCGAAATGTAAAAAGGCAGTCCCACTTTCTGTCTTGTTGAGGATTTCGCTGGGGACAAAAGCAGATATAAATTGGAGGTCCCTAAAGAGGGTCTTCGGCTTAATGTCCCGGAGAAGATCTCTCATAGCGTGAATAATCTGACTTTCAGTGGGGGACAAATCGTCCGACCGCCGAGAGCCAAAACCAATTGACTCGGCCATAGGAGACATGGGTATTTGCAGCGATTCCTCGTCTGAGTATCCACGCCCCGAAGGCTCAGAGAAGCTGTAACGCAGTGTTCGGCTCTTTTGCTGTATACCCACACTTCTTATGTTCCCGGAATTAAAGTTCGCAGAAGCAGTCGAGGTCTGTTTGGCGTCACTAGATGAGTTTAGTGATGCGATGACCAACACCTTCAAGTCGCAAAGTGCCTTCAGCTTGACAAATGGATTGGCATGACGCGAAAAAACCTCTATCAATTGGCGGAAGGCAGTGTCATACGCAAAGGTCGGGGGGTCGGTATTCTGTCGCGCATCATGGTGTGCCGCAGACGTCGACGCTGCTTCTTTTGATTGTCGGTACCTGAAGACAGTAGGTCCAGCGGATCTGCTCCTTCGGCGGGTCAGATATCGGTCTGCAAATTCTGGATGGTTAGCTTGACGGTTTGACGCAGAATCACATTCGGCCAAGAATTTCTGGATCTTTGCACGTTTCCTCATCTGTGCCTGAATTCGCCTCTGGTTCAAGAAATCGGTGAACCAGGCATCAGTCTCACTGCCGCAGCTCCACACCGGGGAGCCGAGGTCACTGAGAAGCAGACTGGTCAAGGTCTGTCTCAATTCGTCTAAAAAGACCGATTTGCCGTGCACATTGCGGTCACTGCGGCGGGGTGGGATCAGGATATCACCAAACATAGAGGGAGGTCGAGACTGGAAACTTGATGCGCTGGTCGCAGAGTGTGTTTGAGTACGAGGAGCGGACCAGAAAGTGCTATATGAATCAGCTGTCGCGCTGGACGGCGCTCGTCCAGGTGAGTCCCCAATCGAAGACGTATCTGTTGAACTATAATCTCTGGGAGTCCGCCATTTGTCCGAAGCAAGACTTTGGAAAGATGATTTGCGGACCAATGTCGGGGGTTCTTGAGGGGATCGGAAAATTGAATCAGAAGCACGCGCATTCGGGCTCAGGTAGTGAGAGCCATAGACGGAGTCTTCGCTCGCGATGCTAGATGGTCGGATGCTGGCAGTGGGAGAGATTCCGGGGTAAGTTCTGGTACTAGGGCCTTCATACATTGCCCGTTCCTTCTGAAACAGTTCGCTGGCCCATAACACAGGCGTCTCCGCCATGGTATCTCCCACCAGTTTATTGATGCTTGATTTGACCTCATAGCAGAATCGATGGATTCTTTCCTCACCCTTGCAAAAGTTATCAATCCCATGATGCGTAAGCCATTTTCTGGTGAGATCAACCTGCTCATCTGACAGTTTGTTCGGTCCGCCCTGGCTGCTGGGAGCTTTCATAACATTCATGACTTGCATCTCAGGCTTTTGAAGCAAAGAGCTCGCCAGCGATCTCGTCCCATTACGTGACCGATATTCGTTGGCAGGCTGTCTGTGAACGCTCTGCGGATATACCATTGTCTTCAAAGCAAGAGCCACGTGTTTCGCATCCTCATACCTCATCGAGTTCTTAACGTCGGTCATATACCACATTTTATTACGCAGTTTTGCCAAACTTCTCATCATCTCCTTCACCATTGTTTGCATTTGTTCCATGGTGCGATCAAGCGTCACAAAGCTGCATTCACAGTGCTCGACGATAGAGCGTGACAGAGCCAATGAGCGGTCACTGGAGGCAAGCATTGGGCCGAGGATCCAGTCATCGTCAACAGGGCGCTGTGGCAACTTGGCAGCACCCTGGAGGAGCTGTCTTGATGCATTCCACCAGTAATGAGCGCCGATAAAATCTGAATGATGCTGACAAAGCGACATTGCGCTGTCGAACCTCTGCTTGAGAGAAAGACGTGGTGCCTGCTGCGTGAATCGGGACTGCAAGCCATAGATTGAATGGTTGGGGGTATCAAAATCATCGACTAGCTTCATAATGGCTGTTTGTAGCGCCTCAAGGTTTTCTTCTGATCCTGTAATTGTTGACCGGAGACCGTCGTCAGACAGATCCTCCGAATCGTCTTCAGGGGACAAAGTCCAGCTCAGAGACTTCCCGTCATGGGAAATAGAAAGAATAGCCCAATCCTCTGAGGAAGGATGGTCCAGGTTGGACCGATCATCGGACTCTCCAATGTCTGACAGTTCGAAACGGATACGGTTCGCATTCCGAATTAGACAGTCCTGTGGCTGCGAAAACGGGCCGCTGGTCTGGTCACTAGGGAAGTTATAACATTTCGGTGTATCCTGAAAATTCATCTCTGTCGGGCAGACCGTTCTAGCACTTGGAGACTGTGGAGCAAATGTATCGATCCTTCCTTGCAGGATGTTGCACTCGAACATCCGTCCTGACCTGTCATTGTGAGACTGTGACGAATTTAAGAATAATGTGGGAATTCCCGAGGACGTGGATGGATCATATGTGGCCATTGGCTTGGGGAAGAGCGTGTTCAGGATGGTAGTGATGTCTGTGGCGGACAACATCAAAAAGAGCGCAGGTGAGCTTTGACCAGCTTCAAAGGAGGTGAAATCCATAGAAGGATCACGATCCAGTACCGGGGCTATTTGGGGAACCACACTGGGGAACCTGGATAGCATTCTCTCCAAATGCTTTCTAACGTTTGGGTGGGCAATTGAATACTGGGGCCTGTGAAGAAAAGTTAGTTTTACTTTTCTTTTTCATTCTTAACTCTGCGAGAATGGCAACGTACAGTGAATGCAGGACTCGGAATACTTGAGATTGTGCCCGAAGCCCAATCTGTCCCAGAAGCTTCTCCCTTGCATCCTTACCGATATGGAAATCAAGGAGTAGACCATGGGTCTGAGAAAAAATAAATCAGTACACTGTCGCAGCGATAGGTTCAAAGATTGAATTGAATACCTCTGGGTACAATAACGCATTGTGGAGGAACTTGGAGAAAAACCATTGGACAAATATGTACTCAAGGAAACGATCACGGCTTTCAGGGGCAGCCAATTTTCCAAGAATGGCATTTCCAAATTCCAAGGCTCCGTGTGGAAATCCTCCATCCGGATCATCAAGGACTTCGAAAAGGGTCTGGACAGCAGACTCAAAGAATTCCTCGGCGACATCGGTTCTCAATGGATCCGGGGGCTCAGCGCCAAAATCAAGGCCCAGGGGACTTGGGATATGTTCCAAAAGAAAAGCGCCTTTTTGCAAGACGTCCATCAAATAGAGCTCAAATTTGGATTTGGCCTTCCAGTCGCTGCACACGGCCCAGGAAGACAGAATGTGTCCGACAAGAGAATAGTACTTGTTGCCTCCATGGGAAATTAGCTTCGCACATGTCGAAGACCACACATCCAAACGCAACCTTGCTTCTGCAGAATCACAACCCAAAGGGGCGGCGAATACGTTGAAAAGGAGAGCTGACAGGGGGTCAGTCCGCTCAAATGATAAAGCATGATCTTTGAAATGAACGGAGTGGGTAGTGTTGCGCTTGGAGAACAAGAATTGACTCCTGGGTCGGGACGTAGCGGAGAAAACAGGGTCACCGGCGTCCGTACAAGTTGCCGATGAAACGAGGGTCGAAAGTTGAGAAGGCGTGAGGCTGCAAATTCTTTCAAACAAAAATTGTGGATCGGTGCGAACCAAAGTCAAAATTTCAAGGAGATCGGTCCTTGACTTGGGGCTTAATTGATGCAGAAAACCAGGGGAACGGTTCCTTTCGGAATCAAGGGCAAGTGGAGTGCCTTCCAATTGGTCTTCCCGGTGAATATTGCGCCGGGAAGCGGAATCACAGGATTCCTGGATGTCATGGATGGTGTTGTAGATAGTAACGAAGCTGGCTTTGTCGCCATGTTTAAAACTTTCAACCAAGCCTTTTTGGACGGTTGTCCCGATTCTCATAAGCCTCGCGGAGAGACCAATAGAAACCTTAGTGGCGTGAAGACGGTGCTCAAGGATTCTTCTTTGAGCTTCCTTGTGCTGGCGCTGCCGGTACTGGATCGCAAATTCTTCAAATAATACTCCGGGTCTTTCAGGTGCCACTGGTGAGCTGGGGGGATGCACAGCTACTTTAGGTTCATCGGATGCCATCCTGCGCGTCTCGTGGCGTGAATCGAAGCCGGCACCGTCGCCAGACTCACCTGCTACAAAAGATACTCCGAGACCCTGGCGCCCATCGTCGCTGGGCATGTTAAGCTCTGGAGACATCACCGCTGGTTCCTCTGAACGCTCTCTTTCCTCTAGGTCGTGAGAGTAATCACATTTCGAAGGGGGGTCGACTGAAAAACGGGGAAGTGCTAAGAAACCGGAGATATCAACGTCAGCAAAAACTACCGCTTCAAAACATACGGTGTCGGGGATATAGGATAAAATAGAAAAAGCAGAGCATGAATCCCGCAGGATAATGACTGCGCACGTACGGATCGTATTTGCCAGGGTCGATGGAAGATAGGCATATTGAACATCGGTCATTTTGCCATGGGCAGTCTCCCGGCATCTATCCCGAGATAGTCCTCGAGATCGCAAGATGCCCGTGGCGGAAGACACCGTTCTATCGCATGATTCAGCTAACGGATCTGGCGACGCGAGTTTTCCCTCATGGGAATCCGTGATCTGGTCCTCGTAGAAATGCTCCAGGGCGTGACGTGGGGTTTTGCAGCAGGCCCGGCAGCCGCACGAGGCGCGCGAGGGACTGAAGAGATGTGCTTTTAGAGGGGAGGGAGATCGAGGGAGCCAGAAGATATGCCCGCGGGAGATGTTTCACGCGGCGATGTCAGCGAGAGATGAAGTGGCCGCTGACACAAGATGAATCGAAGATGGATGATGACTTGCAGAGGAGATCCGACTGCTGCCAGCAATCCACAAGAGAACCCTTATGGAGTCCAGCGCGAATGAAACCTGGCAGGGCAGCCGGTGCCGGGCTAGGTCGAAGCCGATGGCCTCTGGGCCCGAAGCACCAGCTAACAGGCTGGCGGCGGGATGCACGCCGTGACTCGAATCGGCCTGATGCAGTTCCCCTTTGCAACTCTGGGCCAGCGGGGCGGCAGAGATCGCAGACGAGTGGAAGACGGTGACTCGTTGGGCTGTGGCTGGTGCGACCAACACGACGGAGATGTATGTCGCTGTACGGGGAGGGGACCGTTGCGGGGTGCTCCCTTACACCGCTGGAACGCGAGGAGACGATGGCAGCAGAGCTGTCAAGCCGAAGGACGCCGACGAAAAAGCACTCAGCAGCAGCTGAACAGCCGGTGAGATGTCCTCATAGGCCGGGCTTCTCTTCTGGAAAGGCGAAGAGGCGGGCGTCGAGGAGCGCAGATCGCTGGGCGGTCGAGCTTCCGGTCACAGATCGCCTGCCACGTCGTTGGACGGCATGGGGACGACGCCAACGCCGCGAATGATCGATGCGCGTTCTGGTGATGCGCTGGCACTGCATGTGTTTTTTTTTTCCCCTCTAGACTCTCCCCATCCGTGATTTGCCCGCCGCCCCCATTCCGAACTGCATGGCTATGTTGTGAGTAATACTCGTCGACACCCTGCAGCAGGCCGTCAGCGCTATCGTTGCTTGAACGATGCGCCCAAGCGGCCAGCCCAGCTGAGGGCGTTCCCTCTCGAAACATCGTCAAAACCGTTTTGCTCTGCATGCGCCGTGCTCCGTAAACCGGGAGGCGATCCTCCGTGCCATGACTCTGTATCTGGCTATGTATGTCACTGTGTGCAAGGTATACCTGCTGGCACGTGTCCAGCCAAAGCGTCTCCGTCAGGCACTGATGGGGTTCGCGGTACGGAGTACTCCGTATGGAGTACCTTATTAGCCTTAGGTAGGTAGATACGCTCGACTGATGTGGCAAGGAGAACACTATTGAAAATTTTTGTGCCTGGCTATCCTCCAGTACGTGTTAGTCCAGCGCTCAGTGCATGAATCACAGCTTCCAACTCCGCCAGCCAGTTACCGCCAGAAACAACACAGAGTAAGGGACTGACGATTTTCGGGTGACAACCAAACAATAGCCATTATCTCAGCTGCTTGGTTTGGTAGTTGCCTGGGCAATTAGCCACTTGGGTTGTTGAGGACGGCGCCCAAACACATCGCACGCGTTGGGTTCGATCCAGTCGCGTTTCGCCAAACCAGTGCGATTTACAACCTCGACACTCGGCTTGCAGGCTGTGTAAAAGCTGTACTTCCATGTCGGGCTTGCCTCGTCTGCCAGATCAGGAGAGACTTGTACTGTTTGAGAGCTTCCATCATGTTTTCTTGGACGTCTCTGCAACTGCAATGGTAGACTTGATTGGTGTTCCTTGTTGCCACAGAGAGCTTACCTCAGTAGCTGAGCTTCCACTGTGTCCAGCTAGCTGGTGTTTGCTATGCAGAGCAGATCTCACGATGGTCACTCAGTATCCAAACCAGGCGGTGCGTCGAAGAGTGCTGTGTACGGACGATTGGCCGGTAAAGGTTGCCGCGCTCCTGCCATTTGCATCATTTTTCAGCTACGCTCTCCCGAATTCCCAGCTCAAAGGGATCACAGCTTGCTGCGAATCGTCATCTACCTGCGATTTTTGTCGGTCACTAAAAGATCTAGTGTATGCTCGACACTGCAGATAAGCAATACAGTATGTATGTACATACATACCGTACTACCTCCGGCTGCATTGTCCAGCACCGCCATATAAGCAGGCAGCGATGATAGACCATCGGCTGTAGCATCTAGGCAGAACATTAATAAAAACAATGACACTGCATAGATTTAGTCTCTCAAAGGGCTCTGGGGGCCAAAATCAGCGGGGAAATTATCTTCTCTCAGTGGACAGTGAACACGGTCCGGAGTGCAGTACAACATAACCTATTGGATACCCCTGTCTACCTACATACGCCCCTTCGCTGCTTCGCATATTAAGCTTGATGGTCTTGTTCCTGGACTCTGCAGGCAGAAAAAAAACCAGATAATCCGACTGGTTCCGCATGATGATTTCTATATATGTCCTCTCTTGATTGGTAAGTGATGTCCGTTATTCAAACATCTCATGTTCGATATCTACGGAGTACTTGATACGACGTGCATATTTAAAAATAATATTGTTTAGCGGTGATCTAATCCTGTGCCTCTTCTGGGGGATCAAGTATAAGTAAACAGCAAAAAGAACTCTGAGTAGTCATGATGCTAAGCAAGTATCCGGGGTTTACTCCTTTCTTTATAGTCCCAAAATATGAAGTCACATTATTTATTTATATGCATATTGCTAGTCCCTTTCGCTGGATAAATATAAAACAAAAGATAGCCCTCTCACTATCTTAGACGTTATGCTTAGTCAAACAAGAACCCACTGTGTAGTTAATAAGCACCTAATATACTTAGATACCTCCTAGGAGGTAGGTACCTCGAGTATCTAAAAGTCACCAAATCCAGCACAGCATGGCACAGCATAAGAATAATTTCCCTCCCGAATTACTATTCATGTGTACCGCGGAGGAAATGTTAGTTTGAAAGTATAAGTAAGTACCTACCTAGCTTATGTTACCTAGTGAACCGTTCTCTCCGAGGTTCTGGGCCCTGTATGTACTGCACGGAGTAGTACCCCTCCTCCACGAGACCCACCACACGCCTATTTGGGGTTTCAATTCCGGTTCCAGTTCCCAGCACCCCCTTTCTCGCGGTCCTTCATCAGTTGATAAATACTGTATACACACAATAACATCTCTTAAGCCCGGCATACACTATATATACACACTTAATTAATCACTAAACAAGCCTCATTTTCTGAATGAACAAATAGTCCATTCCCATTCCTTCCTTCCTTCCATCCACCAAGCCAAGCCAAGAAAGACCCAAAAAAAAGAAACAAATCCAAAAAGGAACCCCTCCCGAAATCCTACCTAATCCTCTCCTGTCCCATTCGAATCGACCCTTCTCGAGTCGTTTTGTTCTTCCCTCCCATCCCTCCTATTTTTTCATACTCGCATTAACCTTACTATACTAACTACTGTATGTATGTACTGTACATATATCCCGACCTACCTACCTCTCCCACCCGGTTCCCCATGAGGTTCCCCCAGACGGACGATCTCCGATTCGCAGGCCCCAGGGGTTCCAACACGCCTCACTTCCCGCGTAGGTTAAATTTAGATCTCATCGGGTTGTGGGATGGAATGGGATGATCGGTTTCAATCACATCGCGAACGGGAAAAAATAATAATGAATGCAATGCGAATGGTGGGGGGTGGAGAAAAACGGTAGACGGGCTCAAATTGGGAAGCAGAGTCCGAGACAAAAGATACGAACGAGTGGAGCTAGGCTACTCGATAGATAAATTGTGGCGGATAGAGGGGCAGGGCCGAGAAAAAAAAAGCCTGCAGCTTCGGAGATTCAGGAAATGATAGTTGACATTCACTCCCGCATAAATTGAATGGACGCCACTTGTGGCATCTTCATATGGCCCCTAACTCTTCGGTTCCACATCTACACGATCAGGGGGAAGACGTTGGTAAATAGCAGTAACATGAACAAGCCGGAAAAAACAGCCGTGGCAGAAAAACCACAAATAGTTACAATACAAGCCGCCCTCCAAGAGATCAAATCAATCATCAACATCAGCGCCACAACTCCACCGGCTTGCCTAATATGACTCGCTACTAGCGATGCCACACATATCGTTTATCGAACGTTAATACTTCCGATTTATTTGCAGGTCCATTTCTTGTCTGCTTCCTTCTGTCCAACACGGACAGCCACAGCGTTGAGGGTATCTTTCAAAACATCCTTCGAGACTTTGGGGAATCTGTATAGAGCATTAACAGACTATCCACAGTTGGATGAAGACGAGAAACTGTACCGTTTTTTCAAGACCTCAATCAGGCCTGTCTTGGTTAGATCGCTCCCCTCGACGATCTGCTTGAACTCATCAAGCTGCTCCGGGGGAAATGGTCGTTTAGTTTTTGCAAGTGCCTGCATAGCTGTTGCAGTCCCATCTGCATTCAACTTGGAATTACGACCAACCATAAGGGGGGTTTGCGAGGCAGTGCCGTTTTCTTGAGAAGCAAGAGAAGGAGGACCCATTCCGTAAGCGTGCAATGTGGAGCGCCCAGATACATCAGGCGCAAGCGAGGCTTTCGAATTGCCTTGGTCTGATGCTTTCGGTTTCTGCCAGTATGCGGTGGAAAACGGATCAATGGGGAAATTCGCCGTATCTGGATATCAAATTAGACTAAGTTAACAACAGGAGCGTCGGACGGAACGTACCTGATATGACTTCAATCCTGTAGGAGTTGAACTCTGGGTCTATGCCGTTCTCTTGCCAGCGTATTCCACTGCAGACCGGCTCCAGATCCCCTACAATTAATCGTCTCTTCCCATCGGCTTGATTATCATCATCGTCATCTAAGAAACCTTCCATATCTTCGTCATCATCCTCACTGGCTTCCTCTTCCCCTTCGGAATCCAAATCTTCTCCCTCTTCGGGCTCTTCCCACTCTGCTTCAGAGTCGTAATCATAATTTGTATCCGGCAAAGCACGGTGAAATGGGTTTCGCGCAAGTTTTATGGCAGAACTTTCAGGGAGACGTCTGGTGAATGTACCCTGGTAAGGTGGGCGAACGTCCTCACCAAACTTGAGGGTCTTCATTGGTATTTTCTTGAGCATGTCTAATGGGTTGGACTCTTCCTTCTTGGTCTTCCCGCCTGTGGTAAGATCGATAGTGCTGTACGAATTCTGCAGTTTCAGGAGGATTTCCTTCACAGGGACAACGTTCCTTCCCCGGCGACGCCTGTATGGCATCATATGGAAAAGCTCGGAAGGTCGAAATGTAGGGGGGTCCGGCATAGAACTATCACCGGATTTAAGCCACTGGTCAACTTTTTCACGAATGTGCTCAAGTGCCTCCGAATCGCGCTCAAAACGGTGCATTGGCGCAAGTTTCGTGTGAGACTGCACAAAGAACTCTGGGAAATCACGTTCATAGTCCGAGATGACCTTCTGAGCAGACTCATTGCTTGGAACGTTCGCACTAGCGCTGTCGCCTTCAGACGACCCGGCATTTCCAGCATTGCCAGCATTTGAGGACTGTGCGGAAGATGAGGCAGCGGGTTTCGCGAAAAAGGCATTGAGTCTCATTTGCGCCTGAAAATAAATCAGCATTGCGTCTCGAAGACAGCCCACATCCATTTCGACACAAGAAAGCCGAGTAACTTACCCTCTCCTTTTTCAATTTCTCCTCTTCCTTCTTCCTCTTCTCTTCCTCCTTGGCTGCCTTTTCCTCCTCCTTCGCCTTTCTCTTCTCCTCCCTCTTCTTTCGTTCCTCCTCACGCTCTGCCTCCCGCTTCTTCTTCTCTTCCTCCTTGGCGCGTTTCTCCTCTTCCTTCTTGGCCTTCTCCTCTTCCTTCTTGGCCTTCTCCTCAATCTTCTGGCGTTCCTTCGCCTCCTTCTCCAGCCTCTTGGCCTCCTTGCTTGCCGCGGAAAGCTTGCGTTTCTTGTTTGTGGCGGCAGCGGCGTTGCCAGGTGTGGTGGACTGCTGAGGCGTGGATGGTGCGGCTGGTGGGCTCATGTTTGGTGTGGATAGCACCGTCAAGACAGAGCTAACGGGTGTCGTCTCCTTTGCGGCATCTACAGGAGTGGCAGTCACATTATCTGGGGCTGCGGATATCGTTGGACCATCTGCAATGGTGCCTGACTGGTTGGTATCCGGAGTCTCTGTAGAGGGTTTCAGCTCCCCGTCACTGGGCTTCTGGGTCTTCTTGAGCTCCGCTGGGCCATCATCGATCTCCTGAAACGAACGCTTCCGTGATCCGGTCGGGGATGTCGACAATGACTGTGAAAGGGAAGGAATCGCAGGACTGGTCTCCACTGTGACATCCATACTTGATCGCCAATAGTGAACTCTTAATAACCAAAGGCGTCAAGTACCAGATGGAAGTGCGTACGGGACTGTTCAGATCATTACTTAAGCAAACACTGAGAATGAGAGGTCAAAGAAAGAGCTGAAAGGCAGCAGTGGGGGGAAGAACAAAGGGGGGACCCATCAAACTGGATAACAATGTGGTGGGAAAGAGAGCACACCTTTTGTGAGAACAATGGGATGCGTTGTGGATGGCAGGGCGGGTGGAGGTCCAACGCATCTCCAGTGGTGGCAGTTGCAGCTCCGGACGCGTTAATTGAAGTTTCGCGCCTCGCGTTCTGGCTTCATTGGCCCGTGCGCTCCGCAACAGTTACATAAGCCATGGTCTTAACTTAGTTAACGTACAACATGACTATCTATACAATTCCTGGAACGTAGAATGCTGTTTTGTACAATCTGGTATTATTATCATTATGTTTCTGCTTGAGAAACTAAGTAGATACTCTAATATGGTGTTCTGTGTGGGATACCACGCCGCATGCTCAGCAATGCCAATGCAATGTATACAAGAAGTACCACAGAAAATGTAACGAGACCAACGCAGCCTTCCCAGTGGGACAATAAAGACAAGTGAAAATACCATTGATGCACAGAAAGATAAGAATGATGGGCAATATTGGTGCTGAGAAGGAAATTCAAATGTCTGCATCGCAATGATATCCACCACGGCCCCACCAGAGACCAATTGTAACAGTTATTTGGTATAGAGTAGATTGACCCGACGCTTGCGAGGTTGGCCGGATCCGAAGGAACTGCTGAGAGCTCTGTCTGGTCCAATGCAGCCATTCTGCCTCGCAGGCACTGGGGCCAAAAATACCTTTCCTCAATAGAAAGGAGACCCTGCGGATTCGAGCGGCGATACATCAAATCCAATCGCACTCCGCTGGACCATTTTTGGTCGATTAGTGTCTTCATCAAACATCACATATGCCCAAGGAAAGATAAGTCCTCAGAGCCCAATTTGTCGCGCCACAGCTAATCCGTATCCGGGTTCGCGACAAATAGTCTCACGCCGCTCATAGTCATCGATCGATCATCCACGCTGCCTCTCCGTTTCAGTTCATCCGCCTTCTTCGCTTTTTGTGCGGCAGCAACGGCGGCGCTTGGTGCTGCCATCTCACCCACACTGCCAAAACTATCCTCATTGTCAACGTCTTTACTGCCGCTGGCAGTGGCACCATCTTTTGAGTATTCGTTCTTGTCATCTTTGGCATCTCTAGGAACAGAAGTCTCCGATGCCTCCGGGATATCATTTCTTTCGTTCGGCGGCGTATTACCGAATTGTCCTTGCTGCGGTCGTTGATACCCGCTGGGGTAGCGATGGTTACTCCCCAAAGAGCTGCGATTACTGCCGGTCCGACGGTAAAGTCCGTTGTTGACATGGTCATCCTCATCGCCATCACCTACCTCGTTCGCGCTCAATCGTACCGGGACATTGGCCCCGACAAACGCTGAGGGTGATAAATCCGTCATGCCCTTTCCTCCATGCTTGATTTTACCGCTGCCAAGCGTACCTGTCCGTCCAGCGCCAGCGCTTCCAAGGAGTTCCATGTATGCTCTCTTCTTGGCCTGCTGTTTCTGAGCCACTAGGCGAGGATCTTCAGCTTGGGCGTGGTCACACCACACCGTGGCCTTCTGTCTCCTCATCAACGCCACATAGCCCAACTGCGCGCTACCAGAGCGCGACGACAAGCTTCGGTGGATATCGGAGGAAGCGCTGGACATGGTGTGAGTCGGGATGTTGCCACCTGTCGAGCTGGTGGAGGTCGTGGCACTTGATAGACGTCTCGAAGGTGGGTAATTTCCAGGAGCTGCGAGTGTGGGATGCGGTGCGGGGTGACTATGATGTTGAGGGGCGTTTATGTACGGAAGGACGGAGGAAGATGTTGTTCGAGTGCGACTGTGAGAAAAGGACGGGCCGGCCGGATTTGGGGCAAGATGCTGAAGAGGAGGTCCATCAAAGGCCTGGTATGATAATCCAGAATTCCGCGCGCCGATCGGTTTCCGCTGAGGTACCTGATGTGTTGGTAGTCGATAGTCGGCCATACTGTTGATTTGGAGCTGCACTCCAGCCATGTACTGTACTAACCAGCTACCTCGATTGTCGTAAATGAAGGTAGTTTTGCGAATGTTGTGGAGAGAGCCTGCCGCGCTATTGGCAGTCTGGTGGTGAATCGAGCTGCCACTACGTAGTACCGATTCTGGTAGGTGGTATTGGATCGTGAAGACAGTTCGATTGGAGTTTTCACGGTGCGATAAAATTGGGGCTTTGTCTAGGAGACAAAAGCCTATCCGTTGGCTCCTGACAGGTCTCGCAGAGACCTTGGATATAGAGGATCCGTCGTGGTTCTCACTTCGGGGGGACTCGAGTGCACTGTGACAAGGTGCGATCCCGCGTCTCACAGGGGTCACGGCCTGTTGTCACTGTTTCCACAAACTGTGAGACAGGCGCCGCAGCGACGGTAAAAGAGGCGCGCGCCACGGATAGGAGAAAAAGAAAGGTATGAAAGGAACAAGGAGAGATGGAGAGACAATGGCGGGGGAAAAAGTGAGGGAACCTTCAAGGCCTCTACGAGGAGACGGAAGGCTCTGGGGCCTCTCTTTTCATAGAGCGGAGCTGGAGTTCCCCCGGTCAAGGGCGGCTGAGCGACCAGGCTAACGAGACGATCCGGCGTGTCCGTAACGTGCTGACGGTACCGGTACCGAGGATCATACCGTACGATACGATACATGCGAGATCCAAGCAGATCCGCCCCTCGATGAACTGCCGTCCAAAAAACTTGAAACAACGATAAGTCCACTTGATAGGCAAAGATGACCGCAGGCTAGCCAAAAAATTCACTCAGTAGTAAAAAAAGTAGTAAAAAAAAAAAAGGAAAGAAAGAAAACACAGCAGTATTTTCAAAGAAAACACAGCAGTATTTTCTTTCCCGCACTTCATCCTGACGTTACTCTGGTAATAATCCATATTCCTGCAGTAAAGGCTGCAGCTGAGCTGTCTCCTACAATGTGTCACGCCCTGGCCTCGCGAAGTGGGATCACTGGGTCGCGGCCACGAGGGGAAACGAGGGGTGATGCCTGCCAGGAGTAGCATAATAGGCGGACATGGCGCTAATGAGGCGCATCAACCTCATCGTGGCGCACTGTAGCTCGAATCCACTGTTGAATAGTACCCGTTGTAAAGTACCAACTGTTCTCTATAAACCATAAAGTTTATAAAGTTTCCTGTCGTGCGTTTTCTCTCGGCAAAATGGTGTGTTGAATATTCATCACTACGGTGTTGACCATCCGCTCTGCGGTCGCTACCTCTAGTTGTCATGACGTTGGGAGCGCAGGCCGGTAATCCTAAAAAGGGAAAATACGCAGTAGGTACTGTGTACAGCAGATTGTCTGCATGCGGCAATGGTCAGTCGACTCGCAGCACCCACACAAAGCCTCAGGCATCGCAACGCTTTGCGTCGCCTTGGTAAATGGCGCTCTGGTTGTTTTCTCCACCTTCAACGGTGGACTCATTCTAGGATAATAGGGCTTGGACCGTGGCGCAGTGGCAGGCCTCGACCTAAGGGACACAGTGGATGGCTGCAGCTGCCATTGTCCATATTTCGGAATATGCGTGATTATGGACTGGTCCTTAATCTGCCAGCTCTTGATAATAATCAGGGCCATAGTCCCACTCCAGATGTGGAGGAGATATCGGATTCTCGGCGAGTATGGGCCAGCGGAGAGGGGAAAAAGGATGGTCGGTGGGCCTATGACGAGGTGCGACCGGGAAGAACTGGAACAGCATCGATTTCCAGCATTCTCTGGGTCAGTGTTCAGCGTCAGGGAATTGTGTTTCTGGAGAACCAATATCCTGTTGTCGGCTAAACAGCAAATAATGTAGTCGGGAACATGTTGGGGTCGATAAAAGTTCAAGAACCAGCCGGCCCTACCGTACACTACGGCGCTGGGTTAAGTTTTACTGTACAGGTTTGTTACGGTACCTGACAGCTACGGCTCTTACGGACGCCCGGTCCCGCGGCGTTCTGTGACGTCGATGCTCCGCGGAACGTCTCTAACAGAAGAAAGAACTGGAAGAAAGAACATTGACCCATTATTCGCATTCATTACTCTTTTTGGTTTTAAGGACCGACATTCTACTCTCTTCCCTTGGTTCCTGAACTTCGCCGACTGTATCTGTCTCAGCGCGCCGTCCATCAAGTGACGTTATTAATAGCCTTCGACGGGCACATGTTACATCCCGTTGCAACATTGTCCAACCACATATTGTGGACGCTAAGCGCCTTGCTTACATAGACAGATCTCGATGTTACCCGGCCCTTTCTGATGCTCGCGTTGCAGCGCCCCCGATGTCAGGCTGGTCAGAAAAGGAAACTCCGCGGTGTAACTGACCATATCAACGTCGTCATTCGCTGCTCCTTGCATTTGTCTCTGTAGTCAGATGATTATAATCAGCTCTCTGCCAGAATGCCTGATGACCTCCAAAACATGTTGACAGAAACAGCCACAGATCGAAACTTTTTAGTTCATGGAGTCGAGTATGTACATGTACCTGCAAGAGCTTAGCCAGGAACGGGAACAAAAAATCCCGGATTACAAGCATGGCACGAGCTCAAGTACCAACTCGGTTGGATGTTGAAAGGGAATAATGACACAGAAAATTGGAGCTTCGGCTAGACATTTTTACTGTTCATACCGTCATTACAGATCTTCTCAGAATACCTTAACACTTGTCATCTCGCAGACTCTTAATCTTACTGTGGAACCCGTAACAAGTGACGAATACAGCTTCATACCAAGTCATCAAAGCTACAGGCGCAATCACTCATGCTCCCCACAGAAACGGATCTCCCAGGAGCTCTGCCGCTGTGGCCCGCTCCTCCGGTATCCACCTTAACATTCTTCGTGCGAAACGAAGAAACTTCAATCGCTCCTCACCGTGAAGAGAGACCACAGTGCTCTCAAGGGACAGGTTATGAGGAACGAGATTAGGGGCCAGAAACTGGCCTGTCAGCATGCGCATCAGTCAGACAACAGATCCTATTACCACTGAGAAGGGACATGTAGCATTCGAGAACCTACCGTTCTCACGGAAATATCTCTTTGCACGCTTGGAGCGTTCCAGCAGTGCACGCGGGGGTGGACCCAGGACGGCGATCATCTCTGCCACATGGCAGAGTTCCGAGTACCTACCGGTTCTGGGGTCTCTTCCCCAGAACAGCATCCGGTTCTCCAACATGTTCCACAGCTGGGGTGAGAGAGATGATCAGCACTACACAATGACAAGGGGAAAAAAGCAACAGTGTGGCACTACCGTCACTCCAAGGTTGAATATATCAACAGAATAGCTCCAGGGTGCTCTGAGGATGGCCTCGGGGGCCTTAAAACGGTTTGCCTGGCCGAGCGGCTGCCTTGGGTGAACGCTGTCTGCCCAGAAACACAGACCGAAGTCAGCGATTTGCAGCTGCTTTGGGGGGCCCAGGAGGGTTCCGAAGTCGTTGTTAGACTTGTAGATAGTCCGGTATGGTGTGTGTTTCGTTGGCGGTGGATTCTGGAGCGCCTTTTCAATATGGTCTAGAAGGACCTGGTCGTTCTCGAAACCGACGAGGATGTTGTCCGGCTTGATATCTGGAGACCGGTCAGTTTTCCCCTGTCTCTAAAAGCAGGACTCTGAGCATAGAGGTACGTACCGGTATGGATTAACCTACCCTTGGTGTGGATGTAGTCCACACCTTCCAGAAGCAGCTTCACCAGGCGTTTGAAGATCGGGATTGGAAATTTGTTGTCGTCCCAGTGTTTTTGGAAGAGCCATAGTGGTTCTCGCATTGGTTCGAATACAAGGCAGACGTGACGCCCCTCAGGACTTCTAATAGTGAAGTCGTCGAGCAATTTCGTGATATACCTGTATCCTCTATGTTTTGGATTGGCTTCAGCAAGATACCGGAGAGCCACTTTCTCCTGTTCAGCGGACAGGATGTTGATAAAGCCAGTGTTAGCCACCTTTACTGTCACAAACTGGTCCTTTTTCCAGGGCAACCTAGCACGCTTTGTCAGCACTTTCTGCATCCTGCACGACGCCTATGGACAGATGCACATACTTCTTCTTGTCTCTCGCCAGCCACACTGTCGAAGAAGTACCATATCCTAGCTTCAGGATAATCTCATAACGTTTCCCCAGAACCTGGCCAATCTCCACGGGATAATATTGCCGGGGATTATAGTGTGGAGTGTGTTCCTCTTCAAGCGGATACTCTTTTGGGTATTCTAGGGGCATGGATTTGCTTGTTGATGGTTTCAGAGCCTCCGCCTTAAGCTTCATCCACAGCTTGAAGTGCGCAGAAGCAGGCATGTTGCTGGAGGCAATAATCGGGCCCAAGAGTCAGCTGAACCAATGGATCTTTCGAATCAGATCGCAATAAGACCAAAACGATAATATCAAAATGTGAAGGAACGATACTGTGATCTACCAACGGGTTATTGGTATCCGGTACTCTGGGTACAACAGCTGGATTGTTCCTGGAAGCAAGTTGTCTTGGATTTGATAGGAGAAAGTGAGTTCAAACTGGAAGTCCCAGAAGGTGTGCAAACGAACGGCTCCCAGAAACAAAGATCCAAGAAAGGAAGCTCTGCGAGAGAAAGTGATTCGAAAAAGGAGAAAGATCAAGAAACGAGTCCTTGATATATCAACCGGGGCTCTCGACTTTCGATTGCGAGATATATCCAGAGCGCTCAGCTGAAATCGGTCCTTGGGTACAGTAGCAGTTGAAGCCGGTGTCGAAAATTCTAAGGAGATCCGAGGACAGATAGGGAAAAGCAAGATGTCGTCTCGACAAAAGAGACAGAGAGAGCAAAAAAAAGAAGAAAAAGCTCAAGCAGGACAATCCTGACTTCAGTCAGACTCTGTTCTCTCCTTCTATCATGTCACCGCCACCGCCTGGAATCTCTTTGAAGCTGATGCAGACACAGGGATAAAGAAGTCCAAGGAATAGAGAAGGAGAAGAGATATCCGCTCTGCTCAGAGAAGACGGGAAGATGACGAAAAGCAGATTAGATCGTCCTGCTCACTACCTGGAATCACTTCAAAACCCAAGCAGCTATTTGGCCTGAATGAACGAGAAAAGAGACGTATGCGCAGAGAAAGATAGGGAAGATGAAAGACAGATAACGCAGCTTTTTATCTTCACTGCTTGATCGCGCCGCTATCTGACAGAGTATCTCAGGACAAGCTGAAGGAATTGGGTCAAAACAGAGAATCTTTGAACATACAGCTGTGCAAATAAAGAGCTCTGAATGAAGGAACAGAGACATCAAGACAATAAAGAAGAACAAAGATGAAATGCAATGTTTAGTCTTCACTGTCTGGTCGCGTCGACGCGTTCTGGTGTTGATCCGTGA